>NC_056727.1:879313795-879406295 GCF_019279795.1 Protopterus annectens
TTAACCAAAGTCTGAGCACCAGCTTCATCCCAGCTGAATGGCGGACAGCCACTGTCATCCCTCTACACAAAGGTGGAGCGTCCACTGACCCAGGCAATTATAGGCTCATCAGTCTAACCAGCCTGAGCTGCAAGGCCATGGAACGCATTATCATGGACCTTATAAAAAGGACATTGGCAACCTCCAAAGTCTTTACCCCACACAGTTTGGTTTTGTCAAAGGGAGAATGTGCCTGTTAAACTTCGTCAACTTCTTCAAAACAGGCACCAAAGCCATGGACAAGGGGAAGACTAAGCACACCACCTACCTTGACCTAGCCAAAGTCTTTGACACTATTCCCCACTCGGAAATAATAGATAAACTCTCTCAGCTAGGCATCAACCTGTATAACTGGCTCACTGATCGAACCCACTCAGTCAAAGTAGGGGAAGCGTAACAAGCTGTTTACCCCAAGAATCGGTCTTGGGGCCTCTACTGTTTGGGATATACTTTTCTGAGGTGCAAGCCAAAACCAATGGTCTGTGGCTGACCAAGTTTGCAGATGACTGCAATCTGGGCACTGTCTTAAATTCCAACATCCTCCAAGAGGGCTTTACCCAAACTAATGACTGGTGCCAGAAGCATGGCCTCAAACTAAATGTCAAGAAATGCATCATTATCCCCTTATGGAAAATGGCATCCCCACTAATTATCATAATAATAACAACGTACTAAGCAGGCAATCAATTGTGAGGGACTTGGACACCCAGGTTGATAGCAACCCCACTTTTAACCACCATGTTGCCTCCGTTGTACGGAAGGCTTTCTACATGGTCCACTTCATAAATATGGGTATTTCATCCAGGAACAGGGAGGTCATAAAGTACAGTTGTGTACACTTACCATAAATGTAGATGTTCGAGTGTACTCACTGTTGCAGTCATTACATTTGGGTTATCTGCTTGCAGATAGCCCTCAGTCGGCCTGATTATCAAAGTCTTGGGTCCTGCGTCGGTTGCTGTCTCATCTTCCATGACATCAGGTAGTCAGGGGTATAAAGCATGCAGCTGATGACATTACATCAGTTTTTCTTCCCCAGATGTCAAGTGCCCCCATAAAGGGAAGCAATTATATACAAGGTTACACCTCCAACAAAATGCAAATACGCTAGAAAGCTTAACTATAGTAAACAAGAAGAGAGGTATAGTCAATAGAAGTCACGGGGCTGGAGGGAGGGTAACCAGGACTGCAACAACGAATACACTTGAACATCTACATTTATGTATTATGTTCTTCATGTTTCACTGTTGCAGTCACTACATTTGGGTAGTCCCAAAGCTAAGGAAGGGAGGAGGCAATTACAGAGCATTAGGACCAGCTATTAGGCCTTGCAAGACTGCAGAGGCAAAACCAGCTCTGGATTTAGAAAAAATTGGCAAGTGGTAATGCTTGGTGAAGGTATGTACAGAACTCCAGGTAGCAGCTTCTAGGATGTCCCTGGTAGGAACACCTCTGAGAAAGGCTGTAGAAGTAGATGCAGCCCGGGTGGAATGGGGTCTTATCCCCTGTGGGGTAGGTTTGCCATGATGCTTATAACAGAAATTAATGCAATGCCTACCCACTTAGAAATTGTTTACTTTGAAATGGCCTTCCCCTCTGCCCCTGCAGCAAAGGCAACTAGCAGCTGTTCAGATTTCCTGAGAGGCTTAGTCTATCCAAGTAAAATCTAAGTTGTCTGTGCACGTCCAAGGAGTGCTGTATTCATTTCCCTTTGTTCTGTGGATTAGAAAAGAAGGTTGGCAAATGAATGGACTGATTAAGGGCCACACTGGATACCACCTTAGGCAAAGGATTGGTCCTGAGGGCCACACTGGATACACCTTGGGCAAAGGATTGGTCCAGAGGGACACCCTGTCTGCATGAAAGATGATGAAAGGCTCCACTGCCATGAGGGCCTGTAATTCAGACATCCTTCTTGCTGAAGTGATGGCTAGAAGGAAGGCTGTTTTCCAAGAAAGGAATTTCAACTCTGCAGTTGCAGCTGGCTCAAAGGGAGGTAGAGTGAGCTTTTCCAATACAAACAGCTGGAGTAATGGCTCTCCTGGGTGGTCTTAAATTTTTAGCCCCTCTGAGGAATTGCTTCAGCAGTGGGTGAGAGAAGAGGGGTGGCTCCGTATTATAATGTGCTGAAATGGCCGAGGCATGAATTTTAATAGAAGAGAAGGAAAGGCCCTTGTGAAGCATCTCTGTTAAGTACTGAAGAATATGCGGTAAGCTGGGCATTGTTGTGCCTATCCCCTGAGTTTGGCTCCAGGAACAGAATCTTTTCCACTTTTTCCTTGCAGATAGCTGGGTCTTTGTGGCCAGTAGTTTGAAGTAGGCTGCCAAATAAACTTGTTTCTCTGGCATGAGGTAGGCCATCTGGGAAGTTGTATTCAAGCTTGCTCCCTAGAATACAATTTGTTGGCAGGGTACTATGTGTGATTTCTTTTTCGTTTATGGTGTACCCCAGCGAGGTTAGCAGTTTCTTTACAAATGCCAGATGATTTAATAGCATGTCCTGGCTTTCTGCCTGAATTAGACAATCGACCAGGTATGGGTATATTTGAATATTTCTTTAACTGCAGAATGCAATGACTGAAGCTAGGCACTTTGTGAATACCCTGGGCGCAGTAGATAAGCCAAAGGTCAGTGAAGAGAACTGATAGTGCATGTAGCCTGCTCTGAAGCGTAGGAATTTTCTGCAAGATTTCCTTATTGGGATGTGCAGGTAAGCTTCCTTTAAATCCAATGTTGCCAACCAAGCATTTTTGCCTAGCATGGAAAGCAGCTGATGAAGAGTTAGTATTTTGAATTTTGGGATTACCAAAAAGGTGTTCAGGATAGGACGTCAGGAATTGTCTTTTCTGGGTACCAGGAACAGTCTTGAGTAAAAACCTTGCCCCCATTCCTCTTCTCGGACAGGTTGAATACCCCTAATACTTAGAAGAGAGAGAACTTGCTTTTGAGCCTCTGCCCACTGATTTGGGGGTAGGTCTGGCCAACCATTTGGGGTTGTTAAAAAGTGGAAGTGGAATCTGTATCCTTGGGAAACTATATTTAAAACCCGTTTGTCTTGGGTAATGAGTTCCCAGTTTTTTGGATGCAGGGCGATCTTTCCCCCTAAAGGAACAGTCAGTGGAGCAGGGCTTGGAAGGTTTAAGGTTACGTCATTGTAACAGTTTACCATAGGGGGGTGTCTTACTACTTCCAGCTTTGGAAGTGGGAGCCCCCCCCACTGCTTAGGCCTGTGAGTACCTTGACATTGAAGCCTGGGTGGTCTGCTGGTTCTGGGTTTGGACTGAGAAGGCCTGGAAGAGACAGGAAAGGACCAATTCTTAGAAGGCCAGTGCCTACTAAATCTGGGAGACAGCACTTGCAGGAAATCTTTAACAGTTTGCACAGATTTAGCTTTTTCCTCCATCTTTTTAAGTACTTCTTCTGCTTTGTTGTCAAACAGGCGGTCTTGGTTTAAGGGAGCATCCAGCAATTTAGCTTTAACATGATCTGGCAAAGTTTGCTCCTTAAGTCAAGCATGCCTTCTAAGTACAGACCCAGTAATAGCAGCCCTGCAAGATGCCTCTAAGGAATCAAAACCACACTGCAAAGTATGTTTACCAACTTGTTCAGCAGAATGCATTAAATCCTGTAATTCTTTATTTTCAGCACAGTCAGGAATCAACATCATTTTCTGTTTAAGTAATCCAATAATATGCTGCTGATACTTTAACACATGAAAGTGGCAGTTTAAGGCCCTAATGAGCAAAGGAGTAGAAGTGTATACCTTCTTACACCATCTGTCCAGGGCCCTGCAATCTCTAACAGAGGGGGTAGGGCTTTTGGCAGTAGTAGCCTTAATGCCTTTGGGTCCCTGTGAAATGGTCTGTGGATCCACAGTAGGATTCTTAAAGAGCAACTTGTGAGAGTCAGGTACTCTGTAATACCTGTCAGGTTTCCTGGGAGCTGGAGGTAAATTGTCTGGGGCCAGGCTAGATTCCAAGAAGGCATCATCTACAATGTCCAGTACAGGAGGGATAGCTAAAGGCCTGTGTTGAAGTAATTCCCTAAGCCTCTTTTTGGAGTCAGAGTAATCCTGGCTTTCCCAGTGGAAATGCTCTCTAAGAGTATGCAAAGTTTCACCAAAAGAGAAATCTTCTGGAGGGGAAGCAGAGGGAATGGAGTCTTCTGCACCAGAATCCTCATAGGTAGATAAGGGCAAATCCTGGTCATTAGAAGAAACAGAAATTTCAGAATCCTGATCAGAAGAATCAAAAGGAAAATCAGTTCTAGGTCTCTTAGAGGGAGAAGGGTAATAAGGTCTTCAGCCATTCTTATCATTTTTTTTTTTGGCATAGGGACCTAACCATGCGGTCTGGGCTTCAGTTTTCTAGCCATGGATCGAGTTTTAGGTCTTGAAGAAGAAGATGACGTTGGTTTGATATGCAGGTCAGTAGGCCTGAATACAACCTCAAAAGCCGGTGCCTGCACAGCGGCTCCGGACCCATCCAAGGTAGAGACATCCGCAGGTTCCACAGTCGAAAAAGCATCTCGTGGCATACTTCAAATGGGTCTCAGTAGAGGCCTGTGAATCTGAAGTAGCGGGTATCAGGGACTGCGAAAGCGCCTCACTGAGTACCGGCGAACTGGCGACTAGCTTAACGGAAGTGTCATCTGCAGCTTTGGACCTATGCGGTCTGTCTCTGTCTTTATCTTTGCGTTTTTTTCAGAATGTCGGTAGTCGGATGGCTTACCGAAGCCATTTCTGGATAATTGAACCGAGTACCAAAATAGTTAGATGCGAAAATGAACCGATGACGGATAGTTCAAGGATTGAATAAGGCACAAAACCAACAGCAAGGGACGCCGTGGTCTGGGCCTAAGCAAGGAATGCAGTATGAATGAAAATCTTTATGAGGTATTTGCTTTCCGCAAGTAATAAAATTGTTAACTTTTACTGACATCAGTTTAGAGCAAGAAAAAGGATCCCTAACGTACCAGGGCGTACTTAGATTTTTTGAAGACTTCGGATCTGAAACTTGAAAATGAAAATTTCAGGAGTCGGCCGACCGGCACTTGCGAACTGCTTCTGCTTCGGGCACTGCACAGCAAGAAAGACTGATGTAATGGTGTCGGCTGCATGCTTTATACCCCTGACATCATGGAAGATGAGACAGCAACCGACGCAGGACCCAAGACTTTGATAATCAGGCCGACTGAGGGCTACCTACAAGCAGATAACCCAAATGTAATGATTGCAACAGTAAAACACGAAGAACATCATCCCTGTACTCTTCCCATTATCAAGTACAATGCCCTATTTGGCATTTACCTTGCCAAGCACATGCAGCAGTTGGAGAAACCACAAAGGTTCTTGACCAGGAAAATCCAGGGTCTGAAACACCTATGCTACACAGATAGGCTAAAACTCCTGTCTCTCTACTCAGTCTCATACACACTGCTCAGAGGTGACCTGTGTCTGGCATACAAGGTCATCTCAAACCCAACCTTGATGGAGTTACTGCATATCTGTAAAATAAACTCCACTCGAGCAACCCGCATGCAAGGCCTTAACCTGATCTGTGACATTAACAGAACCTGTTGGTGGGACAGATTTGTGTCCCAAAATTAAAGCAACAGACAAATATAAGCAAAGACAACAAAATATGGACAGACCCGCCATACTAGCTTAGTTATAAACAGATAAAGGGGCTACAACAAATGAGACAACAGCACCATAATGATGGAATTGAACAGTCAGAATGGACAGAAAAAGAGCAAGGAGCATATCTAGATAGACTAGGTGACTTTAGACACATGACAATGAAATCCAGGTATTTTGCAAACTTTATAAGAGCTTAGAAATACTTAGCAAAGAGAAGGCAACCAACAGTAGAGAGACAGTAGTAGTAAAATATAAGATTGCAATAAGAATATTAAATGAAAGTGCTCAAATATCCTGGATGTATTCTACATTTTCTATAAGGACGTGTACAGATGTGATCACATAGAGAACTACTTAGCCAAGTTAGAACACTTCTTAAGAAATACTGAATTACCATGGATACAGAGCAGATTAGTGTCTCAAAATGGTGAAGAGGAGGTGAAAATGCAATTCTGCAGGCCAATCACTAGGGAATGATGATTTTCCTATCGAAATCTGGAGGCCATAAAATGGCAGATGCCTCAAAGGGTAGTACACAAAGAGAGGAAGAACCACAAAGTGCACTACACCATCAAGGATAAGATAAAGACAACCTTAATTCACTTTAGTTGTACGAGCTTTAGCTTCAGCTTTCCCTGTTAATGAAAACTTGAAATGACACCTGCTGTCATACCAACTACATGAGCACTAACAATGTATGTTTCCCACAACCGCTTAGACCACTAGTTGCTTGTTTCACTCAGTTATATCAATATTCTCATCCCTTCCCCATAGACGAGGAGAACAGTTTCCCACATGCTCAGTCCCTCACTCTATGACTGCCCTTTCAACTAACAAACTGCATTTTCAAATCACAACATAGTAGAAAAACATTAATCAAATGCCAGAATTAACTATTCAAATAACAACACTAATTCCTCCTGAACTCCAGGTGCCCTGTGCTGTTTTTCAGTATTATTTTACCAGCATTACACTGCAAAACTGCAGCAATCCCAGATAAACTATGAATGATCTTATTAACTCAGTCAGAGCTGATCACACTGTGGGGTTAATCATGCCTGTAGTACTACCTGTACTAGCTGCCTTGTCCCATTAGGACCATGAGCACTTAAAAGGCAGATCACATACTGAGCTTTTGCTTCATTGTAACTTAATAGTAATACTGAATTTGCAGTAGTCTGTGTCATAATGAAGCACAGATAACTTCATCCGAACAAGAAATACAAGAAGCTTTTCTTGTTCAGCTGAAAAGATTTTCTTGCATTTAATTTTCTGTGACACAAATGTCAAGGTAATTGCAATTCAGCCTGATGGTTGCCAGGAATGTCACACTTAATTAGCTGTTTGCCCTTAGGCAATAATGAGTAAATTAACAGACTTTGTTGTTGTTGTTTGTCTTTTGGCTTCTTCCCGGTAAGGGGTCGCCACAGCGGAACTCCGGTCCGCTAATGATTGGCAGTAGATTTTTATGAAACACTGCGGTGCCAGCTCGATGCCCAACCTTCAACGAAGGCACGCCCATTTACGCACGCATGTCTTTCGAATGCTACCCAACCGCGGGAAGGACATGCAGACTCCACACAGAAGGCACTCCCAAGCCATGCCAAGAATCGAACAGGAGAACCTTTTGCTGTGAGGTAACAACGCTACTGCCGTACCACCGTGGCTGTAGTAAATTAACAGGCTTTACAAATGTAATAAATGGTAAGGTTAAACAAACACTTCACAAAAAATGGTGTTCTTCATACCAGCTTACAAGAATCAACATGGTAATTTAAAACTAATGTATATCAAACCAGATCAAGATGGAGCCACATTCAAATCCAGTTTCTATACATCATAGTTTTCAAGTTTCTGCACCAGTCTACTGAACTCCATTTTGTTGAAATTTTCTTAATTTTCTAAATGTATGTAAAACAATTTCTAACTGGTAAAACTTCAGGTAAATTAAAATTGTAATTTACAGTAGTAAACAAGTGTACTTACCTTGTAGTCAAGAAGTTCAGGTTTTGTTGAAAACTGTTTGCCGCAATGCTGACACTTTAACTTCACGGCAGTCCGAGCAAACGTAACCTGTTGGGACTGAGCAGCAAGTCTCTGCAAACCAGCTGCAGCTGATGTGCTCACAGTGGTTGACGTCACCCCTGTGGTAGTAGTCCCACCTCCTGCTACTGTCGATGTTGCTGTAGGGATGCTTACGATCACCTGACCCTGACACAAGGGCACCACTGTAGGACTTGCTCCTGAAGGCTTGTTAAACAAATTCTACAAAGAAAAAAAGGAGAGACATTTAGACATGGTGACTATACAGTGTGCATAATAAATTAGCCTACAGTCATACAGTAATGTGTGCAAGACTATGTTTAGTGTATTTTTCTTTGGTTTACTAACCCAAAAAAGTAACAAAAAGTTTAGTACAGTCTTGATTCTATTCATAATGAATGTTACCCGAAGAAACCAATAAAACGAATGGGAAATTACGTGTTACATTCACAAGAATCGTTCAGCTATACATACTTTTTCTATGTTAGGATAACTGGTACAGATAAGCCTTCATAGTTGTTACAACAACAGCTGGGAAATCACAATCACAGAAGCAAATTAAAATACATGACACATTTGCATGCAGTTGCTTTCTAACGAGGCACAAGAATGAGTTTAGCCCCCAATACCCTTCCCCAGTGCCAGGTTCTTCTTTTCAGAAAATGGTGAGCAGGATCACACTCTTCTCTTTGCAACTTTCTGCAAGATGCAGAAATTTCTGGGGCACATACACTATCACCTACTCCTTCACCAAAGGCAGGAAACCAGGTGCTACACATTAACATCAAACATGCAGAACAAGTGATTTATGATTATTGTACACCTCAGACAGACATTAGTATAATATTTGAATGATTCTACATGGTGACAACCTCACCAAAACAGTAAGAGGTAAGAATGCCAATATCATTACTACTGACAAAATAAAAAAAAAAAACAATGCTCCACCAGCACCACAACTATACCCTTTATCTTGCCCAGTGTTCCCATGTCATTCCTTATTAATTTCTGCTCCCACTAGAAAGTCAAAAGCATGATCTCTCTTCTCATCAGGCAGGTCTTAATTTCACTTACACAGTCTCGCAAGAGTAAACCAAGAAAATGGATTACAAGGCCAGGTGGGCACCTGCAGTGATATCAGGTAGCAGGAACTTGGATTTAATTCCCTACCACGGGGCTGTGTACAACTGATGTGGCAAGAAATACTATGCTCCTGAACTATGGAAAAATGCTTTATCTTATTATCACTTCATAAGGGTGGAATTTCCACTGAGCTTTCGAATTATAGGCACACAGGAACCCCCCCCCTTCCACTATCCAGAATTACAGACAGATGTATTTACTCCCAAATCCTAAAATACTTAACCTTGAATATCATTCCTTTACCAACACAACATGGCTTCCGTCCTAACTATAGATTAACTACTGCACAACTCTGCTTTACTAATACAGTTACCAGTAGTATGAAGTCCGTAAACTTGTCTCCTCATTCTTTCCTACTTATCAATAGCATTCAACACAGTGTCATACCTATCACTAATGACGCTCTCTGCATTTCCTCATCTCTCCTTTGGTTTCAGAGCTACCTATCAAACAGAGAACAAGAAGTGAAATAGAAAGATGACTGCTCATCATTTTTACCTGTCTTTAGGAGTACCTCAATGAGCAATTCATGGGCCACTGCAATTCAGTCTATTCACAAATGATCTTCACTCTGCCACAAAACATGCTACTATAGTTCAGTATGCAGATGACTAACTCTTATCTGCATAGCGAAAACCTCACAGAACTACAATTTCTCATTTGTTGAAACATGGTTAAATAAAGCTCAACTTCTCCTTAATCTCGATAAGATTAAACTAACCTTATTTACTCCTGAACATCTCTCTGTCCAAACACCCTTCGTTGCTATATACTCAGCTAATAATACCAAAATACAGCAAGTCTATCGCACTAAACTTCTAGGGGTCACAACAGATGAAGAAAAGAAATCTGACCATCACATAATCCAAACAATGGAAAAAGAAACATCAAAAACTTGGCTTACTGTATAGGGCCAAACCAAATCTTACTAACTGGGCAAGAAAAGACAAAGCCACAACCTTCCTATTGCCATCTCTCCTATATGACCCCCCCCCCCCCATGCTTATCGATCTTCAAATTAATACTCAAAATGGAACAATGCTATAAACAAAGATACATTTTTAGCTAACCATCATTAAAAAACTCCTCACTGTCTATCACTAACACATCTTTCTGGTTACAGTTCCCACAACATCTTGGATTGACAACTGCTAGTAACCTACAAAGTTGTACAACAAACAAATAAATGCCCTGCTCTATCATCTATTAACCAACCCTACTCCCAACATAGACAGCTCAGACTTGAGGACAAATATCTGCTTGTTATTTCTAAAGCCTATAACTCAGCAGGTAATTCACTTTTTGCAAATTATGTTTCAAAAGCATGAAACTCCATACCTTTCTCTATAAAGCAAATCAACAACCTAAATTCTTTTAAAATTCATCTAAAGCATTATCTGTTGAGTGCATGGTCATTGTTCTTCTCAAATACTGGTTAAACCAAATTAGCATAACCCATCCTAAAAATTAGAACTCACAAAACTACTTCCAACAAAATCAAAGGTAATACATCATTTAAATTCAACTTTCCGTTTCTTCATCCCACTCTGGTCTTCATCTCTCTACTTTTTCCACTAGACATCCTTATAAGTATATACTCTACCATCCTTCACTCTCTTCTTCCTCCTCTCACCTAATATACTTATGGACTAACTTGCATTTTTTTAATTTTTTCCCTTTCTCAGTATTTTTTTTCACTTATCTTTCCTGCTTGTTTCTCTCTTCTTGTCCTTCTTACCTCATCCCCTCTTTTCTGTCAGCCTGTCAATCTGCATCTCAGCTGTTTTACAAAAGGTTATATGCTGTAATAAATACTCTATTTTTTTCATTTTATATCCCTCATTATTTTTTTCCTTTTAACTTGCTATAAATATAGTTCCACCATTTCAGCTTATAAAACATCACACTATTACACAATATTGCATTGCTGTTTTAAAACTGTAGTACACTTTGTAACATTACCTTTCATGACTCTGCATTGCTTTATGAGTGTGACCATAAATCATAATTTGCATTAGAGCTTTTCTCCATAGCTCTCCGCTGAAAACAGGTCTTTTTAGGTCCAGTCAGATTAACCCAGTAAACAAATGCCAATAAAGAAATAATTTATAATGGGGCAAAGAATTTCACAAGATCACTCCTGGTACAGAAAAAAATCCAGCTGCCAGTTATGATGACAATACCTTTGTCTGCTCAGGGAATTTTCTTTAACACCGGACTGCACTTAACCATAAAATGTTACAAGTCCTACCCCCTGACCGTCTCCAGATAACATGGGCTTGCTTCTTGTCCTTTCCACCCAGATGATGCCCAGCCTCTAACATAAATATGCTTAACTTTCAAAAAGAATACTTGCAAGGCTACATTACAAGTTACAACATGCTCACATCCCCTACTTTTCATGTAAACACCATAAGACCACCAAGTGGTGCTTCAATATGAAGGACTATGCTTGTCATGGAAACATGTCATGTAACAAACCTACATATTTCTGGCAACTGAAGATTCCTAGTGAAAGGTATTCTTCTCTTCTCCAAGTCACAAATTGTCCATGACCCTGGTAATAACTGGCTTCAAACTTATACAAATTTCTCTGGTCCTTGTTTGGAGTACTGTGCCATGTGTAGAACCCCCCGCACACACACACACAAAGATCAATGACTAACTCCAGAATCCTATTCTGAAAGGCCTGCAATGCCCTTACAAAATCAAACTTTTACTGTTGTAACACCTATACCTTGGACTGCTAGAACAATAAGCTAATCATCAATTAAACAAGAGGTCTTGGGGAAAGGTTATGGAAAGTTCAAGGAATTTATAACCTAGCACATCTCATGCAAGAAATGAGACCACTACTGACCACATTGGCAGACTCATTATGATAAAGCCCTCTGCACAGTTAAAAAAATAGTTGTGTAAAATCTTGCCATAACCATAGATGTCCTTCTCTTCCATGTTGCAGTACTCTTGGTGTGGGATTTCCTGCTTTCAGGCGACTCGTACGTCGGCTCCTATACAAAAGCTTCAGCTTGGATGTTGCAGCTGCATGGGACGTCACACGTAGGGCCATAAATCAGGGACCTTGTGTGTGACGTCTGTACACACAATCCTCAGAACTTGAAGCTAAGCAGGCAAAGTAGATAGCCCAAAAGGATAGGCTGCCAAAGGTGACATGCATATGGCCCTGCGTCTCTTCTGTAATGGAGAGAGGCATCAGGGAGCAGTTAAACTAGTAGAGTCTGTGAGGGGAAATGGTGGGTGGGAAGGAATACTGCAACATGGAAGAGAAGGACATCTATGGTTACGTTAAGATTTTACACAACTATTCTATGACCTTCTATTCCTATGTTGCAGTATTTTTGGTGTGGGAGAGTACCACAGCTTAGTTTGATGAAAGGATGGCGGATGCAGAAGATGATTCCACAAAGACTTGTAATTTTGCTGTGGCAAATCCTGAGCGTGCTTTGGAGATTTGGTCCAATTTGTAATGTTTGGTGAAAGTGTGGACAGTGGACCATGTAGCTGCTTTCATAATGGAAGCTGTGTCCATGCCTTTTTGGAAGGCCTTGGAAGTGGCCACTGCTCTTGTGGAGTGTGCTTTAACCCCAACTGGAGGGTTTTTTCTGTGGTGTGAATAGCAGAAACTGATTGCCTTTCTAATCCAGGATGCAATAGTCTGTTTAGTGACTGCCTTGCCCAATGCCCTGGGGTGGAAAGATACAAAGAGTTTTTTGGATTTCCTAATGTCTTTGGTCTTGTCCAGGTAAAATCTCAGTTGCCTATGGACATCTAGGGAGTGGAGTATCTTCTCTCCTTGGTTAGTGGGAGAGGGGAAAAATTGGGTAGGTGAATGGATTGATTCAGAGATAAGTGATTGACTACCTTGGGCGAGAAGTAAGGGTTAGTTCCCACTGTGACCCTGCCACTATGAAAAATGGTGTAAGGTGAGCATGCTATTAAGGCTTGTAGCTCAGAAATCCTTCTGGTAGACGTAATAGCCAGTAACAGTACTGTTTTCCAAGTACAAAACTGTAGAAAGGCTGTATTAGCCGTTTTGAAGGGGAGCTGTGTGAGTTTTTCCAGGATGACGTTCAGGTCCCACGGAACAGGGATAGGCTTCTTAGGTGGTCTGATTTGTAAGACCCCTTTAAGGAAGAGTTTCACATGACAAGGGAGGATCTAAAGGTAAGCAGGCTGATAATGCGCAGAGGTGCACTTTCACTGATGAAAAGGAAAGCCCACCCTTTATAAGTTGACACATATATGAGAGGACTAGGGGGGTGTCAGCCTCATAAGGGACCCTTTCCTGTCCCAGACACCACTGAGTAAATTTTTCCCATTTATCAAGGTATGATTTTCTAGCAGTGGGTTTCCTGGCCTCCCTCAGGACTGATAGCGTGTCCTCTGAGTAGTGGTGTCTGAATGGGGTTAGTAATTTATCACCCACAGAGTCAGGGATAGCATTTTCAAGTGTGGGTGTAGGAGAGCTCCTTTGTCTTGTGTTAGAAGGTCCACCTTGTGGGGTAACTTGCAGTGACTGCCCTTGGCTAAATTGTGTAGAAGGGGGAACCAGTGCTGCCTTGGCCAGTAGGGAGTCACTCGCAAGATTTTTGGTTTGTCCTTCCTGATTTTCAGAAGGACATTCTGAATCACAGGGAAGGCGTACAGGAAAGTACAGTTGTGTACACTTACCATAAATGTAGAAGTCAGAGTATATTCACTGTTGCAGTCATTACATTGGGGTTATCTGCTTGCAGTAGCCCTCAGTCGGCCTGATTAAAAAAGTCTTGGGTCCTGCATCGATTGCTGTCCCTTCGTCCATGAAGTCAGGTTATCAGGGGTATAAAACATGCAGCCGACGCCATTACATCAGTTTTTCTTGCCCCAGAAGTCAGGTGCCCCTTTAATGGGAAGCAATTAAATCTATAATACAAGGCTATACCTCCAACAAAAAAGCAAATACACCAAAAAGCTTTTTGAGCATAGTAAGTGAGAGTAGAGGTATAGCCAAAAGAAGAAATGAGGCTGGAGGGAGGGTAACCAGGACTGCAAGAGTGAATACACTCGAACATCTACATTTATGGTAAGTGTACACAACTGTACTGTTCTTCATGTTTCACTGTTGCAGTCACTACATTTGGGTAGATTCCCAAAGCTAAGGTGGGGAGGAAGAATTTAAATAGAATTAGGACCAGTTATAAGGCCCTGCAAGACTGCAGTGGCAAAACCAGCTCTGGATTTAGAGAAAATTGGCAAATGATAATGCTTGGTGAAAGTATGTACAGAACTCCAAGTAGCAGCTTCTAGGATGTCCCTTGTAGGGACGCCCCTGAGAAAGGCTGTAGAGGTAGATGCAGCCCTGGTTGAATGGGGTCTGATGCCCTGTGAGATAGGTTTTCCATGGTGCTTACAGCAGAAATGAATGCAGTGACATATCCATTTTGAAATGGTTTGCTTTGAAATAGCTTTCCCCTTTGTCCCTGCAGCAAATGCCAACAGCAGTTGTTCAGATTTCCTTTGAGGTTTAGTCCTGTCCAAGTAGAATCTCAGTTGCCTGTACACATCTAGGGAGTGCAGTATCATTTCCCTTTTGTTCTGTGGGTTAGGAAAAAAGGTAGGCAAATGAATGGATTGATTAAGAGCCACACTGGATACCACCTTGGGCATGAAGGAGGGATTGGTTCTGAGGGACTCCCTGTCCACATGAAAGATGATGAAAGGCTCAACTGCCATATGGGCCTGTAACTTGGATACCCTTCTTGCAGAAGTGATTGCTAAAAGGAAAGCTGTTTTCCAGGAAAGGAATTCTTAAATCTGCAGTAGCAGCTGGCTCGAAAGGAGGAAGAGTGAGTTTCTCCAAGACAAAGTTAATGTTCCAGGCTGGAGTTGCAGCACTCCTTGGTGGGTTTAAATATTTGGCCCCTCTGAGGAACTGCTTGAGCAGTGGGTGAGAGAAGAGGGGAGGCTCAGTGCTATAATGAGCTGAAATGGCTGAGCTATGAATTTGATGGAGGAAAAGGACAAGCCCTTATGAAGCATCTCAGTCAGATATTGTAGAATCTGAGGTAAATTGGGCACTGCTGCACTCATCCCTTGAGATTGGTTCCAAGTACAAAATCTTTTCCATTTTGCAGCATAAGATTTTCTAGTACTAGGCCTCCTTGCCTCTAAAATGATATCCATCACTGATTTACTGAGGGTGGTAAAGGAGAGATTAGGTAATTAGCCAGGCTGCTAGGTTTAGGGTTTGAAGCTGAGGGTGCAGAATCTGGTTCACCTGCTGAGACAACAGGGAAGAACAAATACCACGAATACACGATGCTCCTCCAAAAGTTTAATGAACAACAAGGCAGGATACTCCAGACACTGACCTAGGTTTCGTCCTATGGACTTCTTCAGAGTGTATGGAACCTGCTCAATATATATTACAACAATTACCCAATTAAAAACTAATTAACAAATAAGAAACACACTGTTATATACATAGTTAAAAAACACAATTAAAATCACTGATGATTAACAGGAAGAAACTTGGTTAATAATTATTGTACACACTGTAACTACTCTATATACACATATGTGCACAAATACAATAAGTATGAATTGTACCTACAATAATGCTACATATAAAATTAATTAATAACAAACTATATTCCATATACACTTGTAAATTTGAAATATAATACATATAATGTATGTGTCATAACTATGCCTTAGGTGTAAAACAATAAATATTGTAGTAAAAATTGTAGTAAAAATTATAGTATGAATTTATCCCATTATATTTTGTAGCCTTAAATAAGGTTTTATAGAAGTAAATTCATTTAAGCCCGGATAAAAATGGGCATTCAAAATCATCTGCCATTTTAACTCACATACATCAAGGTGAAATTCTGTGAGTCTACCTTGTGGGTCCTGAACTAGTTGTTCTATTATACAAAAGAAAAATTTATGCTCGTTATATTTCAAAATATGTCTTGCTAAAGCATTAGTGGGCTTTTTATGTTGAATGTCTAATAAATGATCTTTAATTCTATCCCTAAATTTTCTACATGTCTTGCCCACATAAAATGCCATACATTGTTGGCATTTGGCAAGATACACAACATTGGTAGAATAACAATTAAATTTACCCCTAATCTTGATGTATGTGTTATTGACTATAATTTTACTACCTGTTGGCAATATAAAGGCACAAGTGGAACACATACCACATTTACTAGTACCTTTCTTAATATTTGTACTTGTATAGGTGTTAACAGATGAATTTCCTCGCTCAAAGATCTGTTTTAGAGCTCTATCCTTACGAAATACAAACTTTGGCTTATGGTTGGCAAAACCTTGAAAATCCTTAAGCCTCATAAATGATCTCCAGTTTTTATCTATAATTTGAACAATATTATCCGTGTCTGCATTAAATGTAAGTACAAACAGAATATTTTCATCACGTATATTATACTTATTCTTATCATAGGAATTTTCAATAAAAATCGGCTGTGTACTTCTAAGTATAGGCTAAATACATCCTCCATCCCTCTTGGATTGTATTTCCTTCCTTACATCTTCACAAAGGGATATGGGATATCCCCTATTTTTGAATAAACTAATCATAAACTCCACTTCTTTTTGAAAGTCTTCCTCCTCACTGACCATACGTGCTGCCCTAATTAATTGTCCCTTTATAATAGATTTTTTCTGATATTGCGGGTGCCAGCTGTTGTAATGCAAATAAGAATTTGAAAATGTAGGTTTTCTAAAAATTTTTGATGAAATATACTTGTTATCTTTATTATAGCTTAAAATAACATCCAAATAACTAATATTTTCATTATTAATTTCATAAGTAAATTTTAGAAACCATACTGTATTGTTGATATATGCAATAAATGACTCTAAAATCTTACTATCACCCTGCCAAATAATAAAAATGTCATCCAAAAAGCGAGTATATAATTTGATATATAACATATATTCACTATTAAAAACAAAATTCTTCTCCCAATATGCCATGATGTAATTGGCATATATGGGGCACAAGCTGCCCCCATCGCAACACCTGTTTTTTGACGAAATTTATGTCCTTCAAAAAAATATAAAATTGTTATGCAACACTAATTCCATAAGTCTCACAAACACATTTATTTGGTCCTGGTCATAGACACCAGTAACTAATAGTTGGTCTTCCAACCATTCAAGACCAACTTCATGTGGTATAACACTAAATAGATTAACTACATCAATAGTCAAAAAACAGATGTCCTGCTGTATATCAAAATTTTTTATCCTATCCAAAAAATGCCACGAGTCCTTAGTAATATATGGAAAACTGTTCAATCCTATTTTCAACTTTGAGTCCAGATACTGACTAATAAAGGACGCCTTGCTTCTTTTCCCATCAACTATTGGTCTAAATCTAACATTATTTAGACCTTTGTGGATCTTTGGAATACCAAAAATTCCACTCAACACTGGGTATTTATTAATCATGAAATAGAACTCATCCTCATTAATTTGCCCCTGAAATAACATATCTTCCAGGACCAGGTCTATTTTCTGGTATGCTATATGAATCTCATTAATACTCACTTCTACATAATTATCATCTGAAAGCATTGTCAACATTTCGTTATCATAATCCAATTTATCCATTATAACAGCCCCATTGCCCTTATCGGGCTTCATCACTCGAATATTTTTATTAAGGCATATAAAATTAATACTATCAGTGTTATCTTGACTTAAATTATCTTGATTTATTAAATTATTGTCAATTGTAATGTTCTCTTATATCCTGTTCACATATATTTTCAAATAAATGAACCATATTATTATATGGTGGATTGAAGTAACTAGGCTTGTGCAGATTAGAGGCTCTTAAAACATGCTCATCACTATTTTTAAATCCAAAATATGCTAACAGATTCAATTTACGTGTAAATAATTTCAAATCCCTGAGCGTTTCAGCTATATTTCCTTTTCTGCAAGGTACAAAATTAAAACCTTTTGATAAAATATCTGCATGTCGCGTTTCAAAATCAATACATGAATAATTAAACACTTTAAAATCTTTTGTAGTGTTATGTATAATTATGGGATTGGATAAGGAATTTGTAAATTCATCCACAGCTTCACCACTATTTAAACAAACCGTCTCATCTTGTTCATATATTTGTGTTAAATTATTTACTTCAGCTAAACGTAATGGGTTGTCCACACATTGGTAGACATCCGTTCTAGTATTGACATCCAAATTTTGTCTTATACTACTATAAACATCCACAAAATGATGTACTTCACCAATATTACTACTTGTCTTAGGTAAATTTGGAGTGGTCTCATTAGACTCTTCCATAACTGTGTGTGTGCTCATCTGTAACAACACATTATCATAGCTATCTAAATCTATTTCATCAACAAGGTAATTGTCCCTTAAATCACATGACTCTCGCTGTTCAAAAAAGTTTACGTTATTCATACAGGAAAAAGAACTGTTATTATTATCCAACACACCAAGTTCTTTTGGCATATATTTACAAAAATCATTGACAGTCACTTTTAAGTTATTAAAGTCATTAGAGTCCTGGTCATCCATAAATATACGTGATTTATTACCATCGGTAGCATTGTATTCATTCAGTAAGTCATCCGACAGTTCCAATAAACAAGTTCATGTCAGTTAAATCAGTTGCTTCTTTCTCCGTCAGTGTCCTAGCAATGCCAAGTTCAATGTCTAAAAGTTTTGGGTTTAATCTGGTGGGTGTTATCGCACAACTTATCACTTCGTGTCCCAAATTTTTATTCATTACGCTGTTGTTACAAACAAAACAATTTACATCACAGGACGATAAATCATGTAACCAAAACAACTTTTTAGTTACCTTCTTGCTGTTTTCTGCCAGTTGCCATCTTGCTCTCTCCACCGATAATCCGTCTTGGGTTTTGCTCCCATATGGTGAAAACCGTTGCTTCCTTGACCCGGCCCCTGCTGTCTGATTCTTTCTGACCTCCTCGGGGCTTCTCCTAAAGGGTCTGCTCCACAAACGGCGGCACTATAAGAACCTGCTATTACTTCCATCACCGCCTCCTCTTCCAATTCATGGCTCGGATTGGCTGATTCAGCTGTTTGCGAAATACGAATGTTAGCTTTCACATCCAAAGGATAGATTTTACCATTGCGATATACTGTAATGTCTCGTTGCAGTTTGTCAAACTTCTTGTTATATAGAATATCACAACTCCTATCAATATCCTTGACTACATTGATGTAATTAGTAAAATATTGGTCAAAAAGTAAATCTTGGGTTATCTTGTTATGAATCTCATCCACTCTGTTTAACAAACTGTCTATCTGAAGATTGTTATACTTTATCATAGTTTCCATTATTTGCAACCCTGTCTTATCAAATATAGCATGTAATTCTTTTACCATATCGGCGTTTTTTTCACAACCATTCGGGTAACGCCATACTCGAAGACCTTTTGGCACAATTCGCATCTGGATATTCCATTCAAGGTACCCGTTCTCCATTTGAATTCTTTTTAATTTAAATAATTTAAGTTCAAAGTCCTTCATTAGCTCCGTTAACGGTTTATCATGCCTTTCTAACCCGACCTGTGGTTGATTTTTGTCATGACTAAAGTTAAAACAATTAGTCGTCCAACGGCTACGATGAATAGCCGCTATGGAAATAGCCGATGTAGATGGCCCTGATAAAGATTTGGATCCAGGGCAATTTTGGTTACCCTCCGATTCACCAACAGTGTCTGAATTAGATGAAACACGTGTGGGTTGTGTAAGAGGTAGACCCAAATTACAATTGGAACACGCACCAGTATTGGAATTTAATTTACCTAAAAGTCCTTGGATTTGCACAGTGTGCTCACGTAGCTGTTGATGCACTTGTTGCAGTAAAACTTTGATGTTAGTAGGAGAGCCTTCGTCGTCCATGGTGCAAAACAGAAGACAAACCAGGAACCAAGCCAATAGTAACAAATACCACGAATACACGATGCTCCTCCAAAAGTTTAATGAACAACAAGGCAGGATACTCCAGACACTGACCTAGGTTTCGTCCTATGGACTTCTTCAGAGTGTATGGAACCTGCTCAATATATATTACAATTACCCAATTAAAAACTAATTAACGAATAAGAAACAGACTGTTATATACATAGTTAAAAAACACTTCATACTTATTGTATTTGTGCACATATGTGTATATAGAGTAGTTACAGTGTGTACAATAATTATTAACCAAGTTTCTTCCTGTTAATCATCAGTGATTTTAATTGTGTTTTTTAACTATGTATATAACAGTGTGTTTCTTATTCGTTAATTAGTTTTTAATTGGGTAATTGTTGTAATATATATTGAGCAGGTTCCATACACTCTGAAGAAGTCCATAGGACGAAACCTAGGTCAGTGTCTGGAGTATCCTGCCTTGTTGTTCATTAAACTTTTGGAGGAGCATCGTGTATTTGTGGTATTTGTTACTGTTGGCTTGGTTCCTGGTTTGTCTTCTGTTTTGCACCATGGACGACGAAGGCTCTCCTACTAACATCAAAGTTTTACTGCAACAAGTGCATCAACAGCTACGTGAGCACACTGTGCAAATCCAAGGACTTTTAGGTAAATTAAATTCCAATACTGGAGCGAATTTCAATACTGGTGCGTGTTCCAATTGTAATTTGGGTCTACCTCTTACACAACCCACACCGGTTTCATCTAATTCGGACACTGTTGGCGAATCGGAGGGTAACCAAAATTGCCCTGGATCCAAATCTTTATCAGGGCCATCTACATCGGCTATTTCCATAGCGGCTATTCATCGTAGCCGTTGGATGACTAATTGTTTTAACTTTAGTCATGACAAAAATCAGCCACAGGTCGGGTTAGAAAGGCATGATAAACCATTAACGGAGCTAATGAAGGACTTTGAACTTAAATTATTTAAATTAAAAAGAATTCAAATGGAGAACGGGTACCTTGAACGGAATATCCAGATGCGAATTGTGCCAAAAGGTCTTCGAGTATGGTGTTACCCGAATGGTTGTGAAAAAAACGCCGAAATGGTAAAAGAATTACATGCTATATTTGATAAGACAGGGTTGCAAATAATGGAAACTATGATAAAGTATAACAATCTTCAGATAGACAGTTTGTTAAACACAGTGGATGAGATTCATAACAAGATAACCCAAGATTTACTTTTTGACCAATATTTTACTAATTACATCAATGTAGTCAAGGATATTGATAGGAGTTGTGATATTCTATATAACAAGAAGTTTGACAAACTGCAACGAGACATTACAGTATATCGCAATGGTAAAATCTATCCTTTGGATGTGAAAGCTAACATTCGTATTTCGCAAACAGCTGAATCAGCCAATCTGAGTCATGAATTGGAAGAGAAGGCGGTGACGGAAGTAATAGCAGGTTCTTATAGTGCCGCCGTTTGTGGAGCAGACCCTTTAGGAGAAGCCCCGAGGAGGTCAGAAAGAATCAGACAGCAGGGGCCGGGTCAAGGAAGCAACGGTTTTCACCATATGGGAGCAAAACCCAAGACGGATTATCGGTGGAGAGAGCAAGATGGCAACTGGCAGAAAACAGCAAGAAGGTAACTAAAAAGTTGTTTTGGTTACATGATTTATCGTCCTGTGACGTAAATTGTTTTGTTTGTAACAGCGTAATGAATAAAAATTTGGGACACAAAGTGATAAGTTGTGCGATAACACCCACCAGATTAAACCCAAAACTTTTAGACATTGAACTTGGCATTGCTAGGACACTGATGGAGAAAGAAGCAACTGATTTAACTGACATGAACTTGTTTATTGGAACTGTGTCGGATGACTTACTGAATGAATACAATGCTACCGATGGTAATAAATCACGTATATTTATGGATGACCAGGACTCTAATGACTTTAATAACTTAAAAGTGACTGTCAATGATTTTTGTAAATATATGCCAAAAGAACTTGGTGTGTTGGATAATAATAACAGTTCTTTTTCCTGTATGAATAACGTAAACTTTTTTGAACAGCGAGAGTCATGTGATTTAAGGGACAATTACCTTGTTGATGAAATAGATTTAGATAGCTATGATAATGTGTTGTTACAGATGAGCACACACACAGTTATGGAAGAGTCTAATGAGACCACTCCAAATTTACCTAAGACAAGTAGTAATATTGGTGAAGTACATCATTTTGTGGATGTTTATAGTAGTATAAGACAAAATTTGGATGTCAATACTAGAACGGATGTCTACCAATGTGTGGACAACCCATTACGTTTAGCTGAAGTAAATAATTTAACACAAATATATGAACAAGATGAGACGGTTTGTTTAAATAGTGGTGAAGCTGTGGATGAATTTACAAATTCCTTATCCAATCCCATAATTATACATAACACTACAAAAGATTTTAAAGTGTTTAATTATTCATGTATTGATTTTGAAACGCGACATGCAGATATTTTATCAAAAGGTTTTAATTTTGTACCTTGCAGAAAAGGAAATATAGCTGAAACGCTCAGGGATTTGAAATTATTTACACGTAAATTGAATCTGTTAGCATATTTTGGATTTAAAAATAGTGATGAGCATGTTTTAAGAGCCCCTAATCTGCACAAGCCTAGTTACTTCAATCCACCATATAATAATATGGTTCATTTATTTGAAAATATATGTGAACAGGATATAAGAGAACATTACAATGACAATAATTTAATAAATCAAGATAATTTAAGTCAAGATAACACTGATAGTATTAATTTTATATGCCTTAATAAAAATATTCGAGTGATGAAGCCCGATAAGGGCAATGGGGCTGTTATAATGGATAAATTGGATTATGATAACGAAATGTTGACAATGCTTTCAGATGATAATTATGTAGAAGTGAGTATTAATGAGATTCATATAGCATACCAGAAAATAGACCTGGTCCTGGAAGATATGTTATTTCAGGGGCAAATTAATGAGGATGAGTTCTATTTCATGATTAATAAATACCCAGTGTTGAGTGGAATTTTTGGTATTCCAAAGATCCACAAAGGTCTAAATAATGTTAGATTTAGACCAATAGTTGATGGGAAAAGAAGCAAGGCGTCCTTTATTAGTCAGTATCTGGACTCAAAGTTGAAAATAGGATTGAACAGTTTTCCATATATTACTAAGGACTCGTGGCATTTTTTGGATAGGATAAAAAATTTTGATATACAGCAGGACATCTGTTTTTTGACTATTGATGTAGTTAATCTATTTAGTGTTATACCACATGAAGTTGGTCTTGAATGGTTGGAAGACCAACTATTAGTTACTGGTGTCTATGACCAGGACCAAATAAATGTGTTTGTGAGACTTATGGAATTAGTGTTGCATAACAATTTTATATTTTTTGAAGGACATAAATTTCGTCAAAAAACAGGTGTTGCGATGGGGGCAGCTTGTGCCCCCATATATGCCAATTACATCATGGCATATTGGGAGAAGAATTTTGTTTTTAATAGTGAATATATGTTATATATCAAATTATATACTCGCTTTTTGGATGACATTTATATTATTTGGCAGGGTGATAGTAAGATTTTAGAGTCATTTATTGACAGTATGGTTTCTAAAATTTACTTATGAAATTAATAATGAAAATATTAGTTATTTGGATGTTATTTTAAGCTATAATAAAGATAACAAGTATATTTCATCAAAAATTTTTAGAAAACCTACATTTTCAAATTCTTATTTGCATTACGACAGCTGGCACCCGCAATATCAGAAAAAATCTATTATAAAGGGACAATTAATTAGGGCAGCACGTATGGTCAGTGAGGAGGAAGACTTTCAAAAAGAAGTGGAGTTTATGATTAGTTTATTCAAAAATAGGGGATATCCCATATCCCTTTGTGAAGATGTAAGGAAGGAAATACAATCCAAGAGGGATGGAGGATGTATTCAGCCTATACTTAGAAGTACACAGCCGATTTTTATTGAAAATTCCTATGATAAGAATAAGTATAATATACGTGATGAAAATATTCTGTTTGTACTTACATTTAATGCAGACACGGATAATATTGTTCAAATTATAGATAAAAACTGGAGATCATTTATGAGGCTTAAGGATTTTCAAGGTTTTGCCAACCATAAGCCGAAGTTTGTATTTCGTAAGGATAGAGCTCTAAAACAGATCTTTGAGCGAGGAAATTCATCTGTTAACACCTATACAAGTACAAATATTAAGAAAGGTACTAATAAATGTGGTATGTGTTCCACTTGTGCCTTTATATTGCCAACAGGTAGTAAAATTATAGTCAATAACACATACATCAAGATTAGGGGTAAATTTAATTGTTATTCTACCAATGTTGTGTATCTTGCCAAATGCCAACAATGTATGGCATTTTATGTGGGCAAGACATGTAGAAAATTTAGGGATAGAATTAAAGAGCATTTATTATTAGACATTCAACATAAAAAGCCCACTAATGCTTTAGCAAGACATATTTTGAAATATAACGAGCATAAATTTTTCTTTTGTATAATAGAACAACTAGTTCAGGACCCACAAGGTAGACTCACAGAATTTCACCTTGATGTATGTGAGTTAAAATGGCAGATGATTTTGAATGCCCATTTTTATCCGGGCTTAAATGAATTTACTTCTATAAAACCTTATTTAATGCTACAAAATATAATGGGATAAATTCATACTATAATTTTTACTACAATTTTTACTACAATATTTATTGTTTTACACCTAATGCATAGTTATGACACATACATTATATGTATTATATTTCAAATTTACAAGTGTATATGGAATATTGTTTGTTATTAATTAATTTTATATGTAGCATTATTGTAGGTACAATTCATACTTATTGTATTTGTGCACATATGTGTATATAGAGTAGTTACAGTGTGTACAATAATTATTAACCAAGTTTCTTCCTGTTAATCATCAGGGATTTTAATTGTGTTTTTTAACTATGTATATAACAGTGTGTTTCTTATTCGTTAATTAGTTTTTAATTGGGTAATTGTTGTAATATACATTGAGCAGGTTCCATACACTCTGAAGAAGTCCATAGGACGAAACCTAGGTCAGTGTCTGGAGTATCCTGCCTTGTTGTTCATTAAACTTTTGGAGGAGCATCGTGTATTCGTGGTATTTGTTACTGTTGGCTTGGTTCCTGGTTTGTCAACAGGGAAGAAGTCTGAGGCAGATGCCATGGGGCCAAGCGTGACACACTGCGCAAGAGGGGATACCAGTGTTGGCGTGGCCAGTCTGGTGCAATTAAAATCGTCCTTGGCTTGTCCTGTTTGATCTTTAGTAGTACCTTGGAGAGCAGAGGAGGAAAGGCATAAACTGATAGGTTTTTCCAGCTGAAGGATAGAGCATCCACTTTCCAAGCTAGTTTGTGGGGAATCCTTGTGCAAAATTTGTCCAATTGATGGTTCTGGGGGGAGGCAAACAGGTCTATATCTGGGCTCCCCCATTTGCTTGTCAACATGTTGAAAATCCTTGGTTCCAGTTTCCACTCGTGTGGGTCCATGAGGTTTCTGCTTAGTCCATCTGCCAGTGTATTTAGTTTTCCTGGCAGGAACTGAGCTTGTAGATCCACTTGGTAGCTCAAGGCTGTGTTCCACAATGCCATAGCTAGTCTGCAGAGGGGGTAAGAATGTGTACCCCCCTGCTTGTTTATATACCACATGACTGTGGTGTTGTCCATCTTTACCATTAGTTGTCCTGGAAGAATGTGGTCTTTGAAGGCTGTCAGAGCATTCTGTACAGCTAACATTTCCTTTTGATTTATGTGTAGATGCATCTGACTTGGGTTCCATTTGCTCTGAATGCACTTCCCTGCCAGGTAAGCCCCCATGCATAGTCTGATGCGTCTGTTGTTAAGGATTGGGCGGCAGGGGTTAGTGTGAATGGTAGTCCCTTGTTTTGGTGGCAGGCCTCTGCCCACCAAAGGAACTCTAGGCGTAGACAAGGTATGATAGGAATCATAGCTTCTAGATCCTGTGAATGTTGACACCATAGGCTTTTGAGATACCACTGCAGTTTCCTCATAGGCAGCCTTGCATATGGAATTAGAAGAATGCAGGAGGCCATGAACCCCAAGGCCTGCAGTATTTACCTTGCAGATAACTGGGTTTTTGTGGCCACTTGTTTGAAGTAGGTTGTGAAATGAGTCCGTTTCTTTGGTGTGAGGAAAGCCATCTGGGAAGTTGTATTCAAGCTTGCTCCCAGGAATATAATTTGTTGACAGGGTACCAGGTGTGATTTTGTTTTGTTTATGGTGTAGCCCGGACAAGTCAGTACCCTTTGAACAAAGGCCAAATGATTTAAAAGTATGTCCTGGCTTTCTGCCTGAATTAGACAATCGTCCAGGTATGGATATATTTGAATATTTCTTTGCCTACAGAATGCAATAACTGGAGCTAGGCACTTTGTGAATACCCTGGGTGCAGTAGATAAGCCAAAGGGCAGTGCAGAGAACTGATAGTGCATGTCACCTGCTTTGAAGCGTAGGTATCTTCTGCAAGACTCCCTGATAGGGATTTGCAGGTGTGCTTCTTTTAAGTCTAGTGTTGCCAACCATGCATCTTTGCCCAGCATAAGAAGCAGCTGGTGAAGAGTCAGCATCTTGAATTTTGGAATCACCAGAAAGGTATTTAGAGTAGAAAGGTCCAGGATAGGACGCCATGTATTGCCTTTTCTGGGTACCAGACAAAGTCTCGAATAGAAACCTTGTCCCTTTTCCTCTTCTGGTACCAAATGAATAGCCCCCATGCTTATGAGAGAGAGTACTTGATTTTGGGCCTCTGCCCACTGATTTGGGGGTAGATCTGGCCACCTGCTTGGTGTTGGTAAGGTATGGAAGTGAAATCTGTATCCTTGGGACACTATATTTAAAACCCATTTGTCCTGGGTAATGAGTTCCCAGTTTTTGGCCTGCAGACCAATCTTTCTGCCTAAAGGAGCATTCAGTTGGGAAGTGCTTGGAAGTTTTAAAAGCAAGTCATTGAGACTGTTTTCCATAGAGGGAAGTCTTACTACTCCCTGATTTGGGTGCGGAAACCCCCCACTGTTTAGTCTTGTGTGTCTTCTGGGACTGAAACCTGGGGTTTCTGCTGTGCTGGGTTTGGCTTGAGAAGACCTGGAAGGGGCTGGAAAGAACCAATTCTTAGAGGGCCAGTGCCTACTAAATCTAGGAGGCTGAACTTGTAAGAAATATTTAACAGTTTGCATAGATTTAGCTTTATCTTCCATCTTTTTAAGAACTTCCTCAGCCTTGTTGCCAAACAGGCGGTCCTGATTTAAGGGAGCATCCAACAATTTAGCTTGAACATGATCAGGCAAAGATTGCTCCTTAACCCTAGCATGCCTTCTGAGCACAGATCCAGTAACAGTAGCCCTGCAAGAGGCCTCTAATGAATCAAATCCACATTGCAAAGTATGTTTTCCAATCTGTTCAGCAGAATGCATTAAATCCTGTAATTCTTTATTTTCTGCACAGTCAGGAATCAACATCATTTTCTGTTTAAGCAATCCAATAACATGTTGCTGATACTTTAACATATGAAACTGGCAGTTTAAAGCCTTAATGGCCAAGGTTGCAGAAGTGTAAACCTTCTTACCCCATCTATCCAGCGCCCTGGAGTCTCTATCAGAAGGGGTAGGATTTTTAGCAGTAGAAGTCTTAATGCCCTTGGGTCCCTGTGAAATAGACTCTGGATCCACAATAGGATTTTTAAAAAGGAACTTGCGTGAGTCAGGAACCCTGTAGTATCTGTCAGGTTTTCTGGGAGCAGGAGGCAAAGAATCAGGTGCCAAACTAGATTCCGAAAAAGCATCAACAATGTCTAGTACAGGAGGAATAGCTAAAGGCCTATGCTGAGGCAGGAGTAAGAAATCCCTAAGCCCCTTTTTTGAATCAGAAAAATCCTGGCTTTCCCAGTGGAAATGCTCCCTTAGAGTATCTAAGGTTTCACCAAAACAAAAATCCTCTGGAGGAGAAGCAGAGGGAATACAGTCCTCTGCATCAGAATCCTCATAAGTAGATGATGGCAAATCCAGATCATCAGAAAAATCACACAAATCAGAATCCTGGTCAGAAGATTCATACACAACTTCAGTCCAAGGTCTCTTAGAAGGGGGTGGTTGGCTTCCCCTGATTAGAGTTACAAAATCTTCAGCCATTCTTATAATTTGTTTTTTAGGCATAGAGGCCAGGGCATGTGGCTTGTGCGTCGTTTTTTTAGGCATGGTTCGAGATTTAGGCCTAAATGAAGAAGGAGGCTTCAGTTTAATATGCAAGTCCGTAGGCCTGAATACACCCTCAGAAGCCGGTGCCTGCACAGCAGCTCCAGACCCATCCAAGGTAGAGACATCCGTGGGTTCCATAGATGAAGCATCTGGCGGCATACCAGACTCCAAATGGGTCTCAGTAGAGGCCTGCGAATCAGAAGTAGCAGGTATCAGTGGCTGCGAAAGCGCCTCACTGAGTACCACAGAACTGGCGACTGGCTTAGGAGAAGCGTCGTCAGCAGTTTTGGACCTCGGCAGGCTGTTTCTGTCTTTTTCTATGCGTTTTTTCAAAATCCCGGTAGTTGGATGGCTAAGCGACGACATTTCTGGATAATTAAACCGAGAACTGAAATATTTAGAGGCAAAAATATACCGATGACGGATAGTGCTCTGATTAAATAAAGCACAAAATCGACAGCAAGGTATGTTGTGGTCAGGGCCTAGGCAAGGAATACAGTACGAATGAAAATCTTTATGAGGTATTTGCTTTCCACAAGTAATGCAATTATTAACTTTTACTGACATCGGTAAGGAGCAAGAAATCGTTTCCCCAATGGGGTACTTAGCTTTAGTTGAAGACTTTGGTTCTGAAACTCGAAAACGAAAATTTCAGGAGTCGGACGATCGGCACTTGCGAACTGCTTTTGCTTTAGGCACTGCACAAGAAAGACTGGGGTAATGGTGTCGGCTGCATGTTTTATACCCCTGACGACCTGACGTCATGGAAGAAGGAGACGCAGGACCCAAGACTTTGTTAATCAGGCAGACTGAAGGCTACTGCAAGCAGATAACCCAAATGCAATGACTGCAACAGTGAAACACGAAGAACATCTTCCCCTCCCAGGTGAAACTAAAGGCGTCTACTCTCCAGGCTTGGGAGAAAGCAAGTCTTTGTGCAGAACGTCTGCAGCTGCCTGTTCTGGGGGGAGGCAAACAGGTCTATTTGTGGAGTGCCCCACCGGTGGATTATGTCTAGGAAGACCGCCCTGTCCAGCATCCATTCGTGTTGTGGAGAGGATGTTCTGCTCAGGTCGTCTGCTTGCTTGTTGTTCTGCAAAGGGATGTAGCTGGCTTGCAGGGATAGGATGTGCTGGGATGCTAGGTCCCAAATTAGTAGGGCTAGCCTGCTCAGTTGGTATGCCTTGGTACCTCCCTGTTTGTTGATGTACCACATTACAGCGGTACTGTCTGTCACTATCAGAAGAGAACCTGGTAGCAGTAGGGGTATGAAGGTCTGTAGAGCTAAAATAACTGCTGTCATCTCCTTTAAATTGATGCGTTTGGTTTTCAATGGGAGGTTGCCACTGAGCTTGGACTCTGTAAGAGAGCAAGGTGGCTACCCAACCTGAGTCTGAGGCATCTGTATGCAATATCTGTGTGGGTTGAGGGGGCTGCAGTGGAAGCCTCAGGTTTAGTTGTACTTGTTGGATCCACCAAATGATTTCCTTCTTTAAACAGGGAAGAAAGGAGATAATGTGTTCCAAGTGATTCTGGTGTTGTGATCAGATATTTTTGAGGTACCATTGCAGTTTTCGCATATGCATTCTAGCCAATGGTAGCATGGGAATGGTTGCTGCCATCAATCCCAGGAGTCGAAGGAATTGCCTTGCAGTGACTGTCTGGGAAACCAAGACTTCCTGGAAGTGGGAAGTTAGAGAAAGAACCTTGTCCTGTGGGAGAAAGGCTTTCATTCGTTCTGTATTGATTCTGCAACTTAGGAATATCTTGTCCTTTTCTGGGTTCAGGGAGGACTTCTTGAGGTTTGGGATGAACCCTAGACTTTGTAGAAGGGACATAGTGAAGTCTAGATGTCTTAAGAGGGAATTTTTGGACTGTGCTAGGATAAGGATGTCATCCAGATATGGGTAAATCTGGATTCCTTGGATCCTGCAGAAGGCAATGGCTGCAGCTAGGCACTTTGTTAACACTCTTGGGGCAGTGGATAAACCAAAGGTCAAGGCCGTAAATTGGAAGTGTGAGGACGGGCCAGAGAAATGCAGGAAACTTCTGTGTAAGGCCCTGATGGGAAAGTGCGGGTAAGCATCTTTTAGGTCCAAGGTTACCATGAAAGCATTTGAGGGGTAAGAGAGTGGGAAGTGACAGCATTTTGAAGGTGGGTACCTGCAGGTAAAGGTTTAGGATGGAGAGAACCAAAATGGGTCTCCAGGGACCATCCTTTCGAGGGATCAGGAACAGAAGGGAGTAGAATTCCTTTCCTTCTTGTCCTGAGGGAACAGGCTCTATTGTGCCTTATTGTTGCAGGTCTGACAGAATTTGTGGAAGGAGATGGCATTGTTTTTTTGGGGGAAATGGAATGCCCTTCCAGGGGGGAATTTGTTTCCAGGATAGAAAGTACCCTTTTTGAATAACGGTCAATACCTATTGGGTCTGTAGTGATTTTTTGCCAGAAGGGGAGACAGTGGGTAAAGCGGGCTGAGAGGGGCAGATGGGCAAGGCAGCCACACATCATTAGGACCTCCCCTGTCCTGAAAGGGTTGTCTAGGCTGAGGAGGTGGGCCAGTAGGCCTGGATGAGGAATGTCTTCTAGTTCCTCTTCTGGGTCTGGAGGAGGAGGCAGCAGAATGCAGGTTACGCCTAACAAAGGTAGTCTTAGCCGGGTAGTTCCTATAAAATTTGGGTATAGGGGATACCAGGAGATGTATTGTATCCTGTAATTCTTTGCTTTTTTCTTGCAGATTCCTAAATAGGTCTGCAGATTGCTTTCCAAAGAGGAAGTTGTGATCGGGGGGAGGTCCAAGATTTTGGACTTTAAGTCCTCTGGCAGATTCTGTAGTCTAAGCCAGGAATATCTCCTAAGGACAGATGCTGATGCTGCAGAGTGAGCAGAAGCTTCTGCAGCATCGTAGCTGCATCTTATGGAATGTCTAGCCACTTGTAGTGCTAAGGACAATTTGGAGGAGATATCTGTTATAATGGGACTGTCAGGAATTGAAGCCAGCATATAGGTGGCTTGGGATACTAAGTCCAGGGCATACTTGGTCATGTGTGTTTGAAAGTTAATGGCTCTGAAGGCAAAAGTGGAGGAAGTGTACACCTTTCTTGCCTATCCTATACATGGATTTGCTATCTTTATCCGTGGGCAATAGGGAGGCAGAAGTTAACAGCCTAGACTGTTTATCAGGGGTGGCAATCACTGCTGGGTCTGCTAAGGGTGGCTTTATGAGGAATTGTTGTTCCTCTGACACCTTGTAGAAGTGGTCAGGGTGCTTAGATGCAGGAGGCTGTGAGTCAGGTGTTCTAGAGGCTGAGACTCTAGATCCAGAGACTCCCCAGACTCTGGAATAGATATGCCCATACATGTCAAGCAGAGTGCATCTTTGGCCCTCTTCAAAAGGAACCTTGACGATTGGTGGGAGAAAGGAAATTCACCCCGGGGATCACGTCAGTTGCCCTGCTAGACAGGGGTCCAGGGAAGTAAGTAGTGTGGGAAGAAATAGCCAGGGAATTGTTATGGCTAGACTTGTATAGGCCCTAGGACTGATAGCCTAGTACCAACCTATAAACCTATGCAGCAAAGGCATCCAAGTATGCTGGAAGAACAGGAGGTACAGCTGTAAGGGAGGGGGACTCCACTTGCAGCAGTTCAAAGAATCTATTTTGGGTTTCTGTCATTTGGAAAGTATCCCATTTGAAAGTCTTTCATTTTAGTGATGGTTTCACCAAATGTAATGTCTTCAGGTGGAGAATCCCCTTCCACAGAATTTTCATTAGGAGAATAATATTCCTTGGGAGAAGCTATCTGGATTCATCCGAGGAAGATTAGAAAGATTCATGTTCTTCTTCCTCCAGGAGGAGAATCATGAGAATGGAAGAAGCAGAGAGAGGCCTAGGGCTCAGCAGAGGCAACATAGTTGTGGGTGAGGCAGAAGGCCTGAGGGCCATAAATGCTTGCATAAGAGAAGAGGTGAAGGCCTCCCAGTCTGGAGGGCTTTCAAAAGCAGGCAAAATGTGTTTTGTTTTCTGCTTCTTTTTGGTTGGAGTGGCCTTAGGAGCCAGTCTAGAGCTGGGTTTGGCAGTGGCTGTATCAGAGGTCTGGATCCCGGTCGAAGGAACCACCAAATCTGGTTCCCCCTTGACATCAACAGGCGTCGGTGTCTGAGAAAGCTCCGTGGACGTGCCAGTCATCGGCTGAGCAGCAGCCACTACGAGGGAAGCCGATGGGGCCGACGGATCCACCGAGCGCTCAACTCCTACATCGGTAGTTGGCCGGGCATCTGTTTGCGAAGTGGCAGGCGATGAAGGCCTAGGCATCTTGGCCTTCTTACGTGGAGGTTCTTGGGCGGCCTCCAAAGCAAGATCTATCCTGAGAGCCAGCCATTTGAGGCGCTGGTTTTCTAAGTAAAGATTTAAAGCTGCTCGATGACTATGTAAGATCTTATGTACAAAAGATTTACAAATAGGGCAGGAGTTATGGTCGTGTTCCTGGCCTAAGCAGAAAACACATTTGTCATGGGCATCCTTATGGGGAATTTGGCGCCCCGCATTGGCACTTTCCCTTTTTCCCTGACTTCAGCTGAAAGCTACAACAACCAAGCCTAAGCAATGCAAAAGATCGGTAAAATATTAGAAATGCAAAAACCCAGCAGGTTACTTATCTATAGTCGATCCGACGTCTGGAGAGCGATCGTACAATGCGAAGTTGTCTGCGGCTGAAAAGTTCTGAGGATTGTGCATGCAGAAGTCACACATAAGTTCCCTGGTTTATGGCCCTAAGTGTGATGTCCCACGCAGCAACAGCCAAGCTGAAGCTTGTGTATAGGAGCCGACGTACGAGTCGCCTGAAGGCAGGAAATCCCACACCAAGAATACTGCAACATATGAATAGAAGGACATCTTTTTTTTTGCTCCCCTGCTGCTCCTCAGCCTGACCAATAATTGCTCAGCTCTCACTCCCATAGCCCCAGACTCCACCTGGCATGGTTACTACCAGTATTACCCCCAACGTCAGCCGAGTCTGTCCTTGGTAGTCCAGGACACAGGTGTACACTGTAAATACAGTTGGCAATGTCACATACTCAGATACTAAGAACTTTGCCTTAAGTCCTATCCTTCACCAGCATGCTGATGTGATTGCACTTTAAGCTGGTCAGACAATGAAGAGTGGTCTATGAAGATGTGCCTGGCCTGGTCCTTAGAGCAGCCACACCTCCTAGACTGTCTTGTATGCCCAGCCTGGTGATTTCCCCAAGCCCTATCCTTTGTCAGGGATCAATAAGAGACCATTTCTAGCACAGCCATCCTCCATGCCAGCTCCATCATATGCTAAGTCGATATACAATCCTAGGTCACCTAAGCCAGGAATTTTCGCATTTCCTATCAGCAGGCAATAATACTTATGAAAATTCTCTAGCTTCTTTGCTCAAGGGCATGAGTCCCTCTGCTGGCACACCTCTGGATGCCGAGAGCCAGGCTAGAAATTCTCAAATTTGTGCTCACAATTTCTAACCGCATGAACTGGTCAAGCCCAACCTGAAAGACACAAACATGAATACAAAATTTTACAGCTGCCCACCCCAACAAGAAAATTTGTTTACTGTTGCTAGATATATACTGTGTCCAAACAAGAGGAATGTCGAACAGTAATTAGCATCGACTGCAGAAGACCTCCTGAGTAACCAATCATTATGATGAGTACATGTTTGTTACATCTGACTCTAAAAGTCTTCTGCATTGAGTAACAGCTGAGAAGAATACCAATCAGTGCAAATCAGATTTCTGTGGGAGGCCAAAAAATCAAGTGGCTACGTCTCAAATGACTATAACTTCTTCTCTCATTACATTTTTTCAGACCAGCAGCAGACAGTCCAAATACAACCATCCAATCAAGGGAGTAATTCAAAATTTTAGCTTTTACAGCCTCAGGAAATTGTTTGATAATGTGACCATCCAAATCTTGTCATTACAGACCCAGTAACTGCTGCTCTGGAAAATGCACAAGCTATGTCATAAAAGTGCTTCAAAAGTATTTGGTTATTTGAGAAACAGAAGCAATAAGAGCATTTAATAAAAGTGGCTTGTTCATCTTTAGAAAATAAGAAAGCAGACACTTTAACATGTAAACTTGACAATTCAGAATTCTAAAAAATAAAAATGGCAGAAGTATACGATTTCATTAAATCTCTCAAACGCTTTCCCATCCTTGTCAGTTGGAGAGGGATTAGCATTTACTAAATGTTTAGCTCACAAAACAATCTAACAAAGAAATCACTGCAGGATCAGAAATGGGATTGGAAAATAAGAATCTGGAACCTTAAACAGTCCATCTTATTATGGGCTGCAGGCTGGCTAAAAGACTTGATGAAGGCTGTAATAAAAGCACCCTCCAAAGATGGAAGGACAGGAGGAATAGTAGTAGGCTGAAGAAATTCATTTTGTAATAAATCACATTTTTTTTCATATGAACTGGAATGATACTATGTCCCCAGTGAAAATATTGTTTTAGTCTAGAAATGGCTTTAGAAAAGGAAAACTCTTCTAAGGGAAGATCAGAAGTCAGAATTTGCTACCTGACGAAAAATAACTGAACTTGTTCCCTCTAATTTCAATCCCTGTTCATCAGACTGAGAATCATTAGAAACTTATTTTTTCCTCTTGCCAGCAGAACTAGAGTGTGATGGGGTGTGCCCAAGATGGCTAATGGAGAGCATCAATTGGTGAAAGCTCTGTTACTGAAAATTTTCTCGTAACTGAAAATATGATCAAAAAATTAAAATTTGGAAATGCTTGTTGCTTTTATTTACCAATTGTCAGATAAAAGATTTTTAGCTTCAAGTTCTTCAAAAGCTGTAATTTTCCTGTCAGAATTTCAAACACTTATTTAAGTGAGAACAGACTTCAACATGAGACACTCAAGACATGGTACTCAGGATTCTTCTGTTAAAAAAAGACATCCAGTCACTAATGCCTAGTACGCAGGATCTATTACTTAAATGGGCAAACTGGATATCAAAATAAAAAGTTTCAAAGAAGAGAGGAGAAAGAAGATGGAACATTTAGAAATTCGTATGAAACAACAAAGTGCACAAATCAGCAGTATGGAAAAAGCTTTAAATGATCATAAAAGGAGAATAATGAAACATGAGCCTCAGACTGAATTTCTTTTTTCAAACAAAAAAAATGGCTCAGAGATAAAGTTGATGATTTAGAAAATACACTGAGACAAAATAATAAAACATTAAATCCACCTGAAACTTTATCTTTTGGGAATGAAAGGGCACATAGATCCTTGACAGCACCTTCGAAGAAGGAAAACACTATCGCGTTCAAATACAGTTAAGTCTATGTCCAGCTTAGAAAAAGATCAAATATTATAAACAGCATGGTCCAGCTCACCTATTAAAATGGGTGAACATGTAAGTCTGATTTTACAATGATTATTCCAGTAAAGTAATGATTAAAAGAAAATCCTACTTACCACTGATCAATGAACTTGGCAGCAATATTAAAGTAACTTTGGTGTTTTCTGCAAAGATCAAATTATTTCTTTATGAAGGAAAGAAAAGTTGTGTAATATCTTACCATAACCATGGATGTCCTGCTCTTCCATGTTGCAGTATTCTGCATATGGGTTTACTCCTCTTGTCTCGCGTACAGACGGCCAGTATACAAAAGTTTTCAGTTCCTCTGAGGAGGTGCATGTGACATCTGAGATGGCTAAGGGAACGAGGGCCATAAAAGTGACGTTGGCATGCACCAGCCCTCAGAAATGAAAGCCCCAGTCAGAGCCAGTCCTGAAAGGGTGATGCCAGTCCAGTGCAACCCATATAGGGAAATGTAACCTAAAAGGATGGAAAGGTGGGTGGGAATGAATACTGCAACATGGAAGAGAAGAACATCTATGGTTATGATTAGTTTTTATACAACTTTTCTAAGTTCTTCTATTCCCATGTTGCAGTGTTCTGCATATGGGTAAGTGCCAAAGCTCACTGTGATTGGGGAGGCAGCCTAGAAGCAGATTCCAGGAATCCATGAAAGACAGTCCTGGCAAACCCTGCCCTGGATCTAGAGATGTGGTCAGGTTTGTAGTGTTTGGTGAAGATGTGAACAGAAGACCAAGTAGCTGCCTCCAGGATAGTAGAGTTGTCCAGACCCTTAAAAAAGGCTCCTGAAGAAGCCATGGCTCTGGTGGAATATGCTTTAACTGCACCTTGCAGAGATTTACCATGGAATTGGTAGCAGAAGGTGATGGTCTTGAAGCTCCAAGTAGAGATGGTCTGCTTGGACACTGCCTTCCCCAGGGGTCTAGGATGGAAGGATAGAAAGAGTTGGTCAGCCTGTCTAATGGACTTGGTTTTATGCAGATAAAACCTGATTTGTCTATGCACATCTAGGGAGTGCAGTACTCTCTCACTGTCCCCCTGTGGGTTGGGGAAAAAGACAGGTAAGTGTATGGCCTGGTTAAGGGACAAGTCATTCACCACCTTGGGCATGAAGGATGGGTTAGTTCTAAGGGTAACCCCATCCTTGTGGAAAACTAGAAAGGAAGGAATAGCCATAAGGGCTTGTAGTTCTGATACTCTTCTGGCTGAGGTCAGGGCTACGAGCAGTACAGTTTTCCATACGCAATATTTTAAATAAGCTTTATCTGCTGGCTCAAAGGGAGGGAGCATACGCTTTTCAAGCACACAGTTAAGATCCCAAGGAGGAAGGGAGGGTTTTCTGAGAGGTCTGAGATTAAGGAAGCCTGGATGCTAAGGGTGGATCCAGAGGAAGGCATGCTGAAATTGCAGAGAGATGAGCTTTGATGGATGAATAAGATAAGCCAGTCTGCAGTAGCTCACACAGATAAGACAGGACTAGAGGGGGGGTTGCGAGAGAGCAGGTCCAGCTGTCTTTTGAGACACCAAAAAGTGAATTATTTCCATTTAGAAAGGTAGGATTTTCGTGTATTTGGTTTTCTGGCCTCCTGCAGGACATTGAACACGTCCTCATTGTAAAGGGTCTGAAGGGGATCAGAATCCCATCAGCCATACGGTGAGGTGTAGAAGGTGCTACTGTGGGTGAATCAGTGACCCCTTGTGTTGTGCGAGAAGGTCCACTCTGGGGCGTAACTTGTGGTGACTGCCCTTGGACAATTGTAGAAGTAAGGGGAACCAGTGCTGTTTGGGCCATTAGGGAGTCACCAACAAGATTTTTGGAGTGTCCTGCTCAATTTTCAGTAGGACTTTCTGAACTAGTGGGGAGGGGAGGAAGGCATATAGATATTTCCTCTTCCAGGAGTTTGAAAAGGCATCTGTTGCCACTGCCTGGGGTTCTGGTGTCCTGGTGCAAAAGCCAAGAAGTTGCCTGTTGATGGAGGAGGCAAACAGGTCTATTTGAGGTATACCCCACCTGTGGACCAGATCCAAGAAGACATCTCTGTGAAGCATCCATTCGTGGTTGTGATGGCTCTGCTCAGATAATCTGCCTGGGTGTTGAGGGGAGAGGGAATGTAGGCCGCCTGCAACGTGATTTCTTGTGAGGTGGCAAATTCCCATACCAGAAGGGCTAGTCTGCAGAGCAAGTAAGACTTGGCCCTCCCTGATTGTTCAGATACCACAGCACAGTGATGTTGTCGGTGTAAATCTTCAATGGGCCCTGCTGGAGGAAAAGTAGAAACACCTGGAGGGCCAGAAGAATTGCCCTCATCTCTCAGGAATTGATGTTTTCCAGTTTGTGAGGATTTGGCCATAGGCCCTGCACTCTTTGATGGCCCAGAGTTGCTCCCCAGCCCAAGTCTCAGGCGTCTGTGTGCATAACCTGTGTGGGCTGAGGTGGTTAGAGGGAAAGACCTGGGTTGTGGTTCACCTGTGCCAACCACCACTGTATTTCTTTTTTCAGGCAAGGGAGAAGGGGCACCCTGTGCTCCACAGGATGGGAGTGATGTGTCCAGACTGATTGAAGATACCACTGTAACTTTCTCATATGCAGTCTTGCTAAAGGTTGCATGAGGATGGTGGCTACCATGTAGAGCAACAGTCTGAGGAACTGCCTTGCTGTCAACTCTGTGGAGAGAAGGGCTAGAAGCAGATGTTCCAACAATAAGTTCACTTTGAGGGGTGGTAGATATGCTTCCATGAGGTCTGAGCGTAACCTGCACCTAAGGAAGACAATGTCTTGGGTTGGCTTGGGATGGGATTTTTGGAAGTTTAGCTAGAATCCCAGTGACTGTAGAAAGGCCACTACAATGCTGATGTGCAGCTGGAGGGTCTCTTGGCTGGCAGCCTGGATTAACATGTCATCAGGTAAGGGAGTATCTGTATTCCCTTTGTCCTGCAATAAGCAATCACTAGGGCCAAACATTTTGTGAAGACTCTGTGTGCAGTAGAGCGCCCAAAAAGCAAGGCAGAGAATTGTAAATGAGACGAGCCCACTAAGAACATCAGGTACTTCTTTGTAAGTTGGTTTTATTGAGCTGTGGAAATAAGCATCCTTTATGTCTAATGTTGACATAAACCCTTGGAGGAGAAGAAGAGGGAATAGGGCTGGAAGGGTCAGCATTCTGAAGGTAGGGACCTTTAAGAAAAGGTTGAGGTAGGAGAGGTCTAGTATAGGTCTCCAGGTTCCGTCTTTCATGGGGATCAGGAAAATGCTGGAGTAGAATCCTCTTCCAACTGTTGTGAAGGTGGTTCTGAGATACCTCTCCTTTCTGGAGGGGTGATCCAGGACATGAAGTAACCATTCTGTAGTACGGACAGGACCCTCTTGTCTGAGGTGAGGATGGTCCACAGAGGGAGGCAGTGAGAGAGGCAAGCTGACAATAGTATAGGAGGAGGGGGTGGAGGAGGCAGGGGTGGCAGGTAGTCAGATGCTACCTGTCCTGTCTTGAAAGGGCTGTCTCTGGCTAGAGGAGGAAGATGCTCTAGCTGGAGGTGGCTGTTTCCTTGTGGGCTTCCTAGGCCTCGAAGGAGCAGCAGTATGAAAGTATTCCTAATAAAATGAGTTTTAGTTGGATAGTTTCTTTGGAACCTAGGAATGGGAGAAACAAGCAAATGTTTCAGGTCCTGCATTTCTTTACCTTTTTGCTAGAGTGACTTGAAAAGGTCTGCTACCTTAGAGCCAAGTAATGCAGTACTGTCCAAGGGAGCATCAATAAGCTTTGCCCTGAAATCATCAGGCAGGGGTTGAAGGCGAAGCCAAGAGTATCTGCATAAGGCAGATGCTGATGCTACTGCTGCTGACCTGGCTAAGGATTCGGCAGGATCATAACTGTACTTTATGGAGTGTTTTGTAACCTGGGAAGAGTGGGCCAGGAGACAGGTCAGTGGTGCTTTGACAGAGCAGTCTGAAATATCTGCCAGGAGTTTGGTGGCAGATTCCAAGAGAGATAAGGCATACTTGGCCATATGAGTTTGGCAATTTGTCGCTCTGAAGGATAAGGTAGCAGAAGTATAAATCTTTTTACCCTGCTGTTCCACTCTTTTGCTGTCTTTGTCAGCAGGGAGAATAGCAGTAGTGGGCAGGAGTTTAGAAGCCTTGTCTGTAGAGATGGTGGCTGGATCAGCAGGTGGGCACTTAAGCAGAAGCTTAGCAGTGTTATGCACCTTGTAAAGTCTGTCTAGTCTGTGTGAAGCAGGAGGTTGGGAGTCTGGGTTACTAGATGCTGAGGAGAAGGCATCTAAAAAGGCAGGCAGGATAGGTGGAACAGCAGATGGGCTTGGGAAATCCATCTAAATGAGGTCATAATATATTTTTTGGTCCTCAGCCAATTCATAGGATTCCCATTTGAAGTGTTCCTTCATCCTGGAGATAGTTTTTCTCCAAATGTCAAGTCTTCTGCTGGGGAGGCAGGATCATTCTTCATTAGGGGAGTTATACCCCAAAGGGGAAGAAATCTGTGAAGTATAAGATAGTGATTCCTCTGAGGAATTAGAGAAGTCTTCCTCTTCCCTAGTGATAGGGTCTGAGGTGTCAGGCCTAGGACTCAGGAGTGGAGGGGATGTAGAAACACTAAAATTTGAGGTAGGCCTCAAGGCCATGAAAGCACTAATAAGGCTTTGGCTAAAGGCCTGCCAATCAGGCATGCTTTCAGGAGAGGGAGAAACATGCTTTCTTTTTTTCCCTTCTTTTAAGACGCCTAGCAGGAATATGACACCTAGAAGCTGGAGACTTTAAAGGGTTGGAGGAATCAGACGGGCCTACAGAGAATGCTGGTTCCCCCCCCCCAGTGTTGGAAACTGGCGCCGGTATACCCTCAGCAGACGTCCTCTCGCTGAGTGATTGTGCGGCATCCGTTGAGGTACCTGCTCTATCTGATGTGGTGCATCCAGATCCTTCTACCAGGCCGATGGCCACAGGTTGAGGATCGGACGGAAGAGGCTCAGAGGTAGATGAAGGGTCTTGGCCTTCTTTTTTGGCAGTTCTGAAGGAACGTCTGAGGAGTCCTCCATCCCTCAAGTAATCTGCTTAAGGTGCCAGTTTTCCAAGTAAAGGCTTAATGCATGCAAGCGGCTACATAGGGTCTTAGGTACAAACACCTGGCAAATGAGGCAGGCCTTGTGGTTGTGCGACCATCCCAAACAGAAAAGGCACTTATCATGGGGGCCCTTGTGAAGAATCTGGCAGCCACACTGACACTTACACTTTCTGGGTGACATGAACAGACAATACAATTTTAATGGGAAGGACCGAAAAGGTCCCCAAAGGGGTACTTATTTATTTGAATCTGATGTCAGCAGTAGCACTGGCGTACAACTGGTGACTGAAAAGTTCTGAGGGCTGGTGCGTACTGACATGACTTTTATGGCCCTCGTTCCCTCAGCCACATCAGACGTCACACACACCTCAGAGGGACTGAACACTTTTGTATACTGGCCATACGTACGCGAGACAAGAGTAAACCCATATGCAGAATACTGCAAAATGAGAACAGAAGGACATTTAAAGTATTCAACACACTGGAAGAGGCCATCCACTTTTGTCAACAAAAGTAAAATCCTGAACAGTACTGAAGAAATGGATTGGAACAGTATATTCCTCAAGAGGCTGGGTGAGCTGAATTCCTGGAAAACTGGTTCTAAAATTAAAAAGCTGAAAAACAAAACTTTCACTCTATGACAGCAGGACTTTTATTTTCTGAAACAATGGATTTACCCTTTAAGTAAAAGATATGTACTGGACTTTAAGCTTCAAAACATGCATATATGTATTTATATTTTAAAACATGTATCATGATAAGGAATATAAGTGGTTAGTTTCACCGTTTTACTATTTTTACAGTGAAAGACTCATTTCATTTAACTAAACTTATAAATATAATACTTCCTGTAAGAGATTGTTTATAAATGTAATACTTCCTGTAAGGGATTGTCACTAAATTTTAAGTAATAGAATTGGTAATTTTAAGACTACATAAGTTAAAAATTGTATTTTATTTGTTTAACTTTGCTTAGCATGTGAATTAAGGGGTTAACTGAAAGTCAGATCTAAGTAGCATGCTAATTATAAATGTTAACGTGCTGGTGATTTTGATTTCCTTGTTCCTGTGTAACACATTCCTTTCACACGTCATTTCTGAAGCAAGAACACTTATTTTATTTATTTATTTGTCATTTGTTAACCAGGTTAGTCCAACTGAGCCAAATGGGCCATTTTCAGTGGAGACCCAAGGAGAAAAGCTACAAAGTTATAATACAATACAAGATAGTTTGTACACACATTTCAAAAGTATTGCTATACATTACAGGAAAATTCAAAATTTTATACAGGTAGGAAAAACAAAATTACACAATTGCTACTTATGGGTTAGTACTAGCTTGTTATTTTATAAGTAAATACATAAAATAAACAAGTAACACTTAAGAAATGCTTGAGAACAAACTAATGTTCCAGCTGTGTCAGAATGCTGGATTTTTGCTTGCCTTGCTTCCTATCTTGAGCTGTTCTGAAGAAAATCTAAGTCAAAGTTCATCAATGATGTCTGTGAAAACAGAAAGGAACTTTTTTCTTTCTTTCCCCAAGTATATATGTGAAAAATCTACTCAAAATAACACCTTTTCTTTTCTTAGAAGTAAAAAAATGTTAAAACAAAACCTACAGTAATGTTTCATATCGAGCTGTTGCCAATATATAATTTGCATAACTTTTCTGAGTGTTAAAAGTTTATGCTGCAGTGTTGACTCTAACTGTACATATTAATGCAAAGAAGTAAAGTTAGATGTTTGTTACTGATTAGAACTGTTTAAAAGAATTAAGAAGAATGAGAAACTTAAGAGGAACGTAACAGCTACTGTGAGCAGTGAATTGTCATTTTCACATACTATAATCAAATTCTAATGTCAAGGTGTGAAGCTTAGATCAGAACAGCAGTTCACAATGGTTAAAAACACACATTCAAATTAAACAAGAAAACATTCTTTTATATAGTCAAGACTGCTTGCAATACTAGAATTAAGAATAAACATCTTATGAATAACATGCATATGCACAAAGAATGAAAATTCTGCTGTGTAAGATTAATAAAACAGCGGTTTCAAAAGAAATATGTACTCGTATGGTAATCTCTAATAGACAGATTATGATTAAATATCCATTTGACAGGAGATTTTAGAACTATAAGTTATGTAAATTGAGGTAGAATATTAGTGTGAAAAATAAGACGGACAAATATATACTTAAATAAACTGCTTGTTATATTCAACTGGACGTACAAGAGAATTTAAGTACCTTTATCTGCTCTTTTTTTTTTTTAAAAATACAGTATTTAATTTGAGTGTTGAAGGAATTTTTAACTGAAGTTATTCTGCTCTTCAGCAACTTGAACTGAAGCTAGTGTTGGCTGAATTTTGTTATTTGCTAGTAATTACAGGTGTGGGGGTAGCCACATTCTTTGATTTCCTGTCCTTGCATATTTAAACTGGTGCATGTGAAATAATTCCTGCTTTAAAACTTCAAATTGGCCAGCTAAGAACTTGGTTATATTCAACTGGACGTATAAGAGAATTTAAGTACCTTTATCTGCTCTTTTTTTTAAAAATACAGTATTTAATTTGAGTGTTGAAGGAATTTTTAACTGAAGTTATTCTGCTCTTCAGTAACTTGAACTGAAGCTAGTGTTGGCTGAATTTTGTTATTTGCTAGTAATTACAGGTGTGGGGGTAGCCACATTCTTTGATTTCCTGTCCTTGCATATTTAAACTGGTGCATGTGAAATAATTCCTGCTTTAAAACTTCAGCTTGGCCAGCTAAGAACTTGGTTATATTCAACTGGACGATAAGAGAATTTAAGTACCTTTATCTGCTCTTTTTTTTTAAAAATAAAGTATTTAATTTGAGTGTTGAAGGAATTTTAACTGAAGTTATTCTGCTCTTCAGTAACTTGAACTGAAGCTAGTGTTGGCTGAATTTTGTTATTTGCTAGTAATTACAGGTGTGGGGTAGCCACATTCTTTGATTTCCTGCCCTTGCATATTTAAACTGGTGCATGTGAAATAATTCCTGCTTGAAAACTTCAGCTTGGCCAGCTAAGAACTTGGTTATATTCAACTGGACGATAAGAGAATTTCAGTTCCTTTATCTGCTCTTTTTTTAAAATACAGTATTTAATTTGAGTGTTGAAGGAATTTTTAACTGAAGTTATTCTGCTCTTCAGTAACTTGAACTGAAGCTAGTGTTGGCTGAATTTTGTTATTTGCTAGTAATTACAGGTGTGGGGTAGCCACATTCTTTGATTTCCTGTCCTTGCATATTTAAACTGGTGCATGTGAAATAATTCCTGCTTTAAAACTTCAGCTTGGCCAGCTAAGAACTTGGTTATATTCAACTGGACGAATAAGAGAATTTAAGTACCTTTATCTGCTCTTTTTTTAAAAAAAAATACAGTATTTAATTTGAGTGTTGAAGGAATTTTTAACTGAAGTTATTCTGCTCTTCAGTAACTTGAACTGAAGCTAGTGTTGGCTGAATTTTGTTATTTGCTAGTAATTACAGGTGTGGGGGTAGCCACATTCTTTGATTTCCTGTCCTTGCATATTTAAACTGGTGCATGTGAAATAATTCCTGCTTTAAAACTTCAGCTTGGCCAGCTAAGAACTTGGTTATATTCAACTGGACGATAACAGAATTTAAGTACCTTTATCTGCTGTTTTTTTAAAAATACAGTATTTAATTTGAGTGTTGAAGGAATTTTTAACTGAAGTTATTCTGCTCTTCAGTAACTTGAACTGAAGCTAGTGTTGGCTGAATTTTGTTATTTGCTAGTAATTACAGGTGTGGGGGTAGCCACATTCTTTGATTTCCTGTCCTTGCATATTTAAACTGGTGCATGTGAAATAATTCCTGCTTTAAAACTTCAGCTTGGCCAGCTAAGAACTTGGTTATATTCAACTGGACGATAAGAGAATTTAAGTACCTTTATCTGCTCTTTTTTTTTAAAAAATACAGTATTTAATTTGAGTGTTGAAGGAATTTTTAACTGAAGTTATTCTGCTCTTCAGTAACTTGAACTGAAGTAGCTAGTTTGAATTTTGTTATTTACATTCTTTGATTTCCTGTCCTTGCATATTTAAACTGGCGCATGTGAAATAATTCCTGCCAGCTAAGAACTTGGTTATATTCAACTATTTAAGTACCTTTATCTGCTCTTTTTTTTTAAAACAGTTTATTAATTTTGTGAAGGAAATTTTAACTGAAGTTATTCTGCTCTTCAGTAACTTGAACTGAAGCTAGTGTTGGCTGAATTTTGTTATTTGCTAGTAATTACAGGTGTGGGGTAGCCACATTCTTTGATTTCCTGTCCTTGCATATTTAAACTGGTGCATGTGAAATAATTCCTGCTTTAAAACTTCAGCTTGGCCAGCTAAGAACTTGGTTATATTCAACTGGACGATAAGAGAATTTAAGTACCTTTATCTGCTCTTTTTTTTAAAAAATACAGTATTTAATTTGAGTGTTGAAGGAATTTTTAACTGAAGTTATTCTGCTCTTCAGTAACTTGAACTGAAGCTAGTGTTGGCTGAATTTTGTTATTTGCTAGTAATTACAGGTGTGGGGTAGCCACATTCTTTGATTTCCTGTCCTTGCATATTTAAACTGGTGCATGTGAAATAATTCCTGCTTTAAAACTTCAGCTTGGCCAGCTAAGAACTTGGTTATATTCAACTGGACGATAAGAGTATGTAAGTACCTTTATCTGCTCTTTTTTTTAAAAAATACAGTATTTAATTTGAGTGTTGAAGGAATTTTTAACTGAAGTTATTCTGCTCTTCAGTAACTTGAACTGAAGCTAGTGTTGGCTGAATTTTGTTATTTGCTAGTAATTACAGGTGTGGGGGTAGCCACATTCTTTGATTTCCTGTCCTTGCATATTTAAACTGGTGCATGTGAAATAATTCCTGCTTTAAAACTTCAGCTTGGCCAGCTAAGAACTTGGTTATATTCAACTGGACGATAAGAGAATTTAAGTACCTTTATCTGCTCTTTTTTTTAAAAAATACAGTATTTAATTTGAGTGTTGAAGGAATTTTTAACTGAAGTTATTCTGCTCTTCAGTAACTTGAACTGAAGCTAGTGTTGGCTGAATTTTGTTATTTGCTAGTAATTACAGGTGTGGGGTAGCCACATTCTTTGATTTCCTGTCCTTGCATATTTAAACTGGTGCATGTGAAATAATTCCTGCTTTAAAACTTCAGCTTGGCCAGCTAAGAACTTGGTTATATTCAACTGGACGATAAGAGAATTTAAGTACCTTTATCTGCTCTTTTTTAAAAAATACAGTATTTAATTTGAGTGTTGAAGGAATTTTTAACTGAAGTTATTCTGCTCTTCAGTAACTTGAACTGAAGCTAGTGTTGGCTGAATTTTGTTATTTGCTAGTAATTACAGGTGTGGGGTAGCCACATTCTTTGATTTCCTGTCCTTGCATATTTAAACTGGTGCATGTGAAATAATTCCTGCTTTAAAACTTCAGCTTGGCCAGCTAAGAACTTGGTTATATTCAACTGGACGATAAGAGAATTTAAGTACCTTTATCTGCTCTTTTTTTTAAAAATACAGTATTTAATTTGAGTGTTGAAGGAATTTTTAACTGAAGTTATTCTGCTCTTCAGTAACTTGAACTGAAGCTAGTGTTGGCTGAATTTTGTTATTTGCTAGTAATTACAGGTGTGGGGTAGCCACATTCTTTGATTTCCTGTCCTTGCATATTTAAACTGGTGCATGTGAAATAATTCCTGCTTTAAAACTTCAGCTTGGCCAGCTAAGAACTTGGTTATATTCAACTGGACGTATAAGAGAATTTAAGTACCTTTATCTGCTCTTTTTTTAAAAAATACAGTATTTAATTTGAGTGTTGAAGGAATTTTTAACTGAAGTTATTCTGCTCTTCAGTAACTTGAACTGAAGCTAGTGTTGGCTGAATTTTGTTATTTGCTAGTAATTACAGGTGTGGGTAGCCACATTCTTTGATTTCCTGTCCTTGCATATTTAAACTGGTGCATGTGAAATAATTCCTGCTTTAAAACTTCAGCTTGGCCAGCTAAGAACTTGGTTATATTCAACTGGACGATTAAGAGAATTTAAGTACCTTTATCTGCTCTTTTTTTTTAAAAATACAGTATTTAATTTGAGTGTTGAAGGAATTTTTAACTGAAGTTATTCTGCTCTTCAGTAACTTGAACTGAAGCTAGTGTTGGCTGAATTTTGTTATTTGCTAGTAATTACAGGTGTGGGGGTAGCCACATTCTTTGATTTCCTGTCCTTGCATATTTAAACTGGTGCATGTGAAATAATTCCTGCTTTAAAACTTCAGCTTGGCCAGCTAAGAACTTGGTTATATTCAACTGGACGATAAGAGAATTTAAGTACCTTTATCTGCTCTTTTTTTTAAAAATACAGTATTTAATTTGAGTGTTGAAGGAATTTTTAACTGAAGTTATTCTGCTCTTCAGTAACTTGAACTGAAGCTAGTGTTGGCTGAATTTTGTTATTTGCTAGTAATTACAGGTGTGGGGTAGCCACATTCTTTGATTTCCTGTCCTTGCATATTTAAACTGGTGCATGTGAAATAATTCCTGCTTTAAAACTTCAGCTTGGCCAGCTAAGAACTTGGTTATATTCAACTGGACGTATAAGAGAATTTAAGTACCTTTATCTGCTCTTTTTTTTAAAAAAAATACAGTATTTAATTTGAGTGTTGAAGGAATTTTTAACTGAAGTTATTCTGCTCTTCAGTAACTTGAACTGAAGCTAGTGTTGGCTGAATTTTGTTATTTGCTAGTAATTACAGGTGTGGGGTAGCCACATTCTTTGATTTCCTGTCCTTGCATATTTAAACTGGTGCATGTGAAATAATTCCTGCTTTAAAACTTCAGCTTGGCCAGCTAAGAACTTGGTTATATTCAACTGGACTATAAGAGAAATTAAGTACATTTATCTGCTCTTTGTTTTAAAAATACAGTATTTAATTTGAGTGTTGAAGGAATTTTTAACTGAAGTTATTCTGCTCTTCAGTAACTTGAACTGAAGCTAGTGTTGGCTGAATTTTGTTATTTGCTAGTAATTACAGGTGTGGGGGTAGCCACATTCTTTGATTTCCTGTCCTTGCATATTTAAACTGGTGCATGTGAAATAATTCCTGCTTTAAAACTTCAGCTTGGCCAGCTAAGAACTTGGTTATATTCAACTGGACGATAAGAGAATTTAAGTACCTTTATCTGCTCTTTTTTTTAAAAAATACAGTATTTAATTTGAGTGTTGAAGGAATTTTTAACTGAAGTTATTCTGCTCTTCAGTAACTTGAACTGAAGCTAGTGTTGGCTGAATTTTGTTATTTGCTAGTAATTACAGGTGTGGGGGTAGCCACATTCTTTGATTTCCTGTCCTTGCATATTTAAACTGGTGCATGTGAAATAATTCCTGCTTTAAAACTTCAGCTTGGCCAGCTAAGAACTTGGTTATATTCAACTGGACGGATAAGAGAATTTAAGTACCTTTATCTGCTCTTTTTTTTAAAAAATACAGTATTTAATTTGAGTGTTGAAGGAATTTTTAACTGAAGTTATTCTGCTCTTCAGTAACTTGAACTGAAGCTAGTGTTGGCTGAATTTTGTTATTTGCTAGTAATTACAGGTGTGGGGGTAGCCACATTCTTTGATTTCCTGTCCTTGCATATTTAAACTGGTGCATGTGAAATAATTCCTGCTTTAAAACTTCAGCTTGGCCAGCTAAGAACTTGGTTATATTCAACTGGACGATAAGAGAATTTAAGTACCTTTATCTGCTCTTTTTTTAAAAATACAGTATTTAATTTGAGTGTTGAAGGAATTTTTAACTGAAGTTATTCTGCTCTTCAGTAACTTGAACTGAAGCTAGTGTTGGCTGAATTTTGTTATTTGCTAGTAATTACAGGTGTGGGGTAGCCACATTCTTTGATTTCCTGTCCTTGCATATTTAAACTGGTGCATGTGAAATAATTCCTGCTTTAAAACTTCAGCTTGGCCAGCTAAGAACTTGGTTATATTCAACTGGACGTATAAGAGAATTTAAGTACCTTTATCTGCTCTTTTTTTAAAAATACAGTATTTAATTTGAGTGTTGAAGGAATTTTTAACTGAAGTTATTCTGCTCTTCAGTAACTTGAACTGAAGCTAGTGTTGGCTGAATTTTGTTATTTGCTAGTAATTACAGGTGTGGGGGTAGCCACATTCTTTGATTTCCTGTCCTTGCATATTTAAACTGGTGCATGTGAAATAATTCCTGCTTTAAAACTTCAGCTTGGCCAGCTAAGAACTTGGTTATATTCAACTGGACGATAAGAGAATTTAAGTACCTTTATCTGCTCTTTTTTTTAAAAAATACAGTATTTAATTTGAGTGTTGAAGGAATTTTTAACTGAAGTTATTCTGCTCTTCAGTAACTTGAACTGAAGCTAGTGTTGGCTGAATTTTGTTATTTGCTAGTAATTACAGGTGTGGGGTAGCCACATTCTTTGATTTCCTGTCCTTGCATATTTAAACTGGTGCATGTGAAATAATTCCTGCTTTAAAACTTCAGCTTGGCCAGCTAAGAACTTGGTTATATTCAACTGGACGTATAAGAGAATTTAAGTACCTTTATCTGCTCTTTTTTTTTAAAAATACAGTATTTAATTTGAGTGTTGAAGGAATTTTTAACTGAAGTTATTCTGCTCTTCAGTAACTTGAACTGAAGCTAGTGTTGGCTGAATTTTGTTATTTGCTAGTAATTACAGGTGTGGGGGTAGCCACATTCTTTGATTTCCTGTCCTTGCATATTTAAACTGGTGCATGTGAAATAATTCCTGCTTTAAAACTTCAGCTTGGCCAGCTAAGAACTTGGTTATATTCAACTGGACTATAAGAGAAATTAAGTACCTTTATCTGCTCTTTTTTTTAAAAATACAGTATTTAATTTGAGTGTTGAAGGAATTTTTAACTGAAGTTATTCTGCTCTTCAGTAACTTGAACTGAAGCTAGTGTTGGCTGAATTTTGTTATTTGCTAGTAATTACAGGTGTGGGGTAGCCACATTCTTTGATTTCCTGTCCTTGCATATTTAAACTGGTGCATGTGAAATAATTCCTGCTTTAAAACTTCAGCTTGGCCAGCTAAGAACTTGGTTATATTCAACTGGACGATAAGAGAATTTAAGTACCTTTATCTGCTCTTTTTTTAAAAAATACAGTATTTAATTTGAGTGTTGAAGGAATTTTTAACTGAAGTTATTCTGCTCTTCAGTAACTTGAACTGAAGCTAGTGTTGGCTGAATTTTGTTATTTGCTAGTAATTACAGGTGTGGGGGTAGCCACATTCTTTGATTTCCTGTCCTTGCATATTTAAACTGGTGCATGTGAAATAATTCCTGCTTTAAAACTTCAGCTTGGCCAGCTAAGAACTTGGTTATATTCAACTGGACGTATAAGAGAATTTAAGTACCTTTATCTGCTCTTTTTTTAAAAATACAGTATTTAATTTGAGTGTTGAAGGAATTTTTAACTGAAGTTATTCTGCTCTTCAGTAACTTGAACTGAAGCTAGTGTTGGCTGAATTTTGTTATTTGCTAGTAATTACAGGTGTCGGGTAGCCACATTCTTTGATTTCCTGTCCTTGCATATTTAAACTGGTGCATGTGAAATAATTCCTGCTTTAAAACTTCAGCTTGGCCAGCTAAGAACTTGGTTATATTCAACTGGACTATAAGAGAATTTAAGTACCTTTATCTGCTGTTTTTTTTAAAAATACAGTATTTAATTTGAGTGTTGAAGGAATTTTTAACTGAAGTTATTCTGCTCTTCAGTAACTTGAACTGAAGCTAGTGTTGGCTGAATTTTGTTATTTGCTAGTAATTACAGGTGTGGGGGTAGCCACATTCTTTGATTTCCTGTCCTTGCATATTTAAACTGGTGCATGTGAAATAATTCCTGCTTTAAAACTTCAGCTTGGCCAGCTAAGAACTTGGTTATATTCAACTGGACGTATAAGAGAATTTAAGTACCTTTATCTGCTCTTTTTTTTAAAAATACAGTATTTAATTTGAGTGTTGAAGGAATTTTTAACTGAAGTTATTCTGCTCTTCAGTAACTTGAACTGAAGCTAGTGTTGGCTGAATTTTGTTATTTGCTAGTAATTACAGGTGTGGGGGTAGCCACATTCTTTGATTTCCTGTCCTTGCATATTTAAACTGGTGCATGTGAAATAATTCCTGCTTTAAAACTTCAGCTTGGCCAGCTAAGAACTTGGTTATATTCAACTGGACTATAAGAGAAATTAAGTACATTTATCTGCTCTTTTTTTAAAAATACAGTATTTAATTTGAGTGTTGAAGGAATTTTTAACTGAAGTTATTCTGCTCTTCAGTAACTTGAACTGAAGCTAGTGTTGGCTGAATTTTGTTATTTGCTAGTAATTACAGGTGTGGGGTAGCCACATTCTTTGATTTCCTGTCCTTGCATATTTAAACTGGTGCATGTGAAATAATTCCTGCTTTAAAACTTCAGCTTGGCCAGCTAAGAACTTGGTTATATTCAACTGGACGATAAGAGAATTTAAGTACCTTTATCTGCTCTTTTTTTTTAAAAATACAGTATTTAATTTGAGTGTTGAAGGAATTTTTAACTGAAGTTATTCTGCTCTTCAGTAACTTGAACTGAAGCTAGTGTTGGCTGAATTTTGTTATTTGCTAGTAATTACAGGTGTGGGGTAGCCACATTCTTTGATTTCCTGTCCTTGCATATTTAAACTGGTGCATGTGAAATAATTCCTGCTTTAAAACTTCAGCTTGGCCAGCTAAGAACTTGGTTATATTCAACTGGACGATAAGAGAATTTAAGTACCTTTATCTGCTCTTTTTTTAAAAATACAGTATTTAATTTGAGTGTTGAAGGAATTTTTAACTGAAGTTATTCTGCTCTTCAGTAACTTGAACTGAAGCTAGTGTTGGCTGAATTTTGTTATTTGCTAGTAATTACAGGTGTGGGGGTAGCCACATTCTTTGATTTCCTGTCCTTGCATATTTAAACTGGTGCATGTGAAATAATTCCTGCTTTAAAACTTCAGCTTGGCCAGCTAAGAACTTGGTTATATTCAACTGGACGGATAAGAGAATTTAAGTACCTTTATCTGCTCTTTTTTTTTAAAAATACAGTATTTAATTTGAGTGTTGAAGGAATTTTTAACTGAAGTTATTCTGCTCTTCAGTAACTTGAACTGAAGCTAGTGTTGGCTGAATTTTGTTATTTGCTAGTAATTACAGGTGTGGCGGTAGCCACATTCTTTGATTTCCTGTCCTTGCATATTTAAACTGGTGCATGTGAAATAATTCCTGCTTTAAAACTTCAGCTTGGCCAGCTAAGAACTTGGTTATATTCAACTCGACGTATAAGAGAATTTAAGTACCTTTATCTGCACTTTTTTTAAAAATACAGTATTTAATTTGAGTGTTGAAGGAATTTTTAACTGAAGTTATTCTGCTCTTCAGTAACTTGAACTGAAGCTAGTGTTGGCTGAATTTTGTTATTTGCTAGTAATTACAGGTGTGGGGGTAGCCCCATTCTTTGATTTCCTGTCCTTGCATATTTAAACTGGTGCATGTGAAATAATTCCTGCTTTAAAACTTCAGCTTGGCCAGCTAAGAACTTGGTTATATTCAACTGGACGTATAAGAGAATTTAAGTACCTTTATCTGCTCTTTTTTTAAAAATACAGTATTTAATTTGAGTGTTGAAGGAATTTTTAACTGAAGTTATTCTGCTCTTCAGTAACTTGAACTGAAGCTAGTGTTGGCTGAATTTTGTTATTTGCTAGTAATTACAGGTGTGGGGTAGCCACATTCTTTGATTTCCTGTCCTTGCATATTTAAACTGGTGCATGTGAAATAATTCCTGCTTTAAAACTTCAGCTTGGCCAGCTAAGAACTTGGTTATATTCAACTGGACGATAAGAGAATTTAAGTACCTTTATCTGCTCTTTTTTTAAAAATACAGTATTTAATTTGAGTGTTGAAGGAATTTTTAACTGAAGTTATTCTGCTCTTCAGTAACTTGAACTGAAGCTAGTGTTGGCTGAATTTTGTTATTTGCTAGTAATTACAGGTGTGGGGTAGCCACATTCTTTGATTTCCTGTCCTTGCATATTTAAACTGGTGCATGTGAAATAATTCCTGCTTTAAAACTTCAGCTTGGCCAGCTAAGAACTTGGTTATATTCAACTGGACGATAAGAGAATTTAAGTACCTTTATCTGCTCTTTTTTTTAAAAAATACAGTATTTAATTTGAGTGTTGAAGGAATTTTTAACTGAAGTTATTCTGCTCTTCAGTAACTTGAACTGAAGCTAGTGTTGGCTGAATTTTGTTATTTGCTAGTAATTACAGGTGTGGGGGTAGCCACATTCTTTGATTTCCTGTCCTTGCATATTTAAACTGGTGCATGTGAAATAATTCCTGCTTTAAAACTTCAGCTTGGCCAGCTAAGAACTTGGTTATATTCAACTGGACGTATAAGAGAATTTAAGTACCTTTATCTGCTCTTTTTTTAAAAATACAGTATTTAATTTGAGTGTTGAAGGAATTTTTAACTGAAGTTATTCTGCTCTTCAGTTATTCCCACCCACCCGCCCTGTTTTTGTTTTGGTGTTAATCTTAGTGGCATTGAAACTGCCCGCCCCTCAGCCTGCCTCTGGGCCCATCTCATTTGCTCACTCAACTGAGTGCAGTGAGATCATATTCTGATTTCAGGCACTCCTACTGTGTACAAAGAGAGCATCTGGGAAATAGAAAAAAAAATTAAGCTTATTTCCTGCCTTTCTTGTTAAGTGGTACAGACTATTTGTAGGCTTCTGAGCCCCCAAGCCCTTTTGTGTTTGAGGGAAGCCTTCTAGCTTGTTTTTTTCTTTTCTTATAACTAGCCAGTTTTCTAGTTTCAGCACTCAAATCTGTTTCTTTGATCTCAGCACTTGTTCAGAAAAAAAAAAAAAATTTTCATCTGCTTTTACTGTACTTGTGTTTTTACCTACTTCTTTTTACTTTTGCATCATCTTAAAATACTCAATTATATTTATTACTGCTTGGTGTAACTCATTCTAAGCCTTTTGATTTAAACACTTGGGCTTCGGACCAGTTAGTTGTTTTGCACTGAGAGGGTTTGTGGTCTGCACTGTTGTGGCAGAACAGGTAGCTTACATCCTTCTAGGTTGAGAACTGCTGATTGAGGGCTCAGTGTCTGTTATTCTAAAAGTGTATTAATTCTGGTTTAAGCACTTGGGCTTTCAAGCCAGTTATTTTACATTAAGAGGGTTCGTGGTCTGCACTCTTGTGGGAGGAGAGGCTGGACTCTGCCCTTCTGAGCTGGGAATTTCTGGTTAAAGGCTTATAGTGCATGCATATCTGAACTGTTTCTTACTGAAGTTGGTGCGCCTTGTTTGCTGTGGCATAGACTGGATTCGGGCCTGCTGGATCTAGCTTTGTTTGTGTAACTTGAGCACTAATCCAGACATTCTCTAAAGTATTCAATGGTATTTATTACTGCTTGGTTGTAACTTGATTAAAGTGTAGCTATCATTCAAGTCTTTTGGATTAAGCACTTGGGCTTCAGACCAGTTGTTTTACATTAGGAAGGTTTGTGGCAAGCACTGTGGTGGCAGGACAGGTAGCTTTCATCCTTCTAAGTTGGGAACTGCTGATTGAGAGCCCAGTGTCCAAGTGTATTAGTTCTGGTTTAGGCACTTGGGCTTCAGGCCAGTTATTTTACATTAAGAAGGTTCGTGGTCTGCACTCTTGTGGGAGAAGAGGCTGGACTCTGCCCTTCTGAGCTGGGAATTTCTGGTTAAAGGTTTATAGTGCCTGAATATTTGAACTGTATCTTACTGAAATTGGTTCACCTTGTTTGCTCTAGCATAGACTAGATCCAGGCCTGCTGAATCTAGCTTTGTTTATATGCTTGTTGTTTGTTTGCTTGTTATTTCCCTGGAAGCTAATTCCACCTAATACGCAACTTCTCAGCGCTTCTGTGGATCACTAGTGATATCTGCATTGCTTACTGTACTTATTTCCTTGTTTCACTTGAAAGAAAGTTATTGTTTGTCGTTTTTGCATTTAGTTACTTGTAACACATTGCACTCAAGTTACCTGGCACTTGCTCACTAAAGCAATTATATAAGTCAGCACTAAAAATTAAAAGCACTACACCCTCACTCCCCACTGGCCCTTTAATTCAATTAAGGAATTCCCAATATTATTCTAGCATGTCCAAAGGTCAGTTGTCAATCTTCTCTCCGGTCCAGCTGGTGAATCTGGGAATCTTGAGGCAATGTTATAACTGCCTCATGTACACAGACAACCCTCTCCTCCTCCCACATAACACAAATACTTGCGAGAGATGCAGCTATTTAGGCAAACTGGAGGCTGAGCTCTCTCAACTCAGGACTGGCAAGACCAGACAGGAGGAGAAGGCAACTACACACACCACAAAACCAGCCTCACATAATGCTACCACTCCACTGAATCAAACACATAAACACACAAAGACATACTCGGAGGCTCTGAGTAAAAATTTACCTAAACAGCAGAGGCCTCCAAAGCAGACACCCAAACAACTGCTACCTCAAGACACCCCACAAGCAACACATAAACCACAAAAGCAGTGTGCAAAGCAGTCACAGCCCTTAAGGCCAAATACAACACCAAACATACTTGTCATAGGTGACTCCATAGTCAGACACACTGACGTCCCACTCACCAGGCTGAACAAGGAGAGGGTCACAGTAAGCTGCCTATCGGGCGCTAGAATCCGCCACATAACACAAGCACTGGTCACTCCACGGCAAGTACAAATATGACACAGTCATTGTCCATGCTGGTGTGAACGACCTGAGACGCACCTCCCTGGACTACATGAAAAGAGACATAGAGGAGCTCTCTGATTATGTAGCCCAGGCAGGTATGACCCTAACCCTGAGCAGTATCCTTCCTTCACCAAGAATGATGCCACAATATAGAGACAAGATGATCAGCATTAACAATTGGCTTAATGTCTGGTGTCATTCAAAGGGGATCCAGTGTCTGTCTGCCTGGGATGACATGCTTGACAAGCCACGCTGCTTCGCAAGGGACGGCTTGCACCTGTCACCCTGGGATTCCGGATATTGGCTAAGGCTCTTGCCACCCCATAGTGCCTTTTTAGGCAAGGCTCAAATTCTAAACCTACCACCCTAGAAAACAAAAATGGGAAGAAACTGAGGGTAATGCTGCTCAATGCCAGAAGTCTAAATCTCAAAATGCACGCACTCGAGGCCCTTCTCAGTATGGAGAACATCGATGTCTGTGCTGTAACTGAAACCTGGTTCAAGGCTCCTGAGAGCACTCGGCACTATTAGGTTTTACCTCATATCATGCTCCGCCCCAAAACCCGGACCACACCACAAAAGGAGGGGTGTATCCATATTCATAAAGGATACCCACACCTCCAGGTTGGTGGCAACGCACTAAGCTTCGGAAACCATCCAGGTGCAACTAACCATAGGCAAAACTGCTCTACAAATTGTAGCATGCTACAGGCCACCCTCTCAAACTCAGGAACCCCACACAGCCTTCCTGAAGACACTGGAGGGTATAAATGTATCTCCAAACACCATCATATTGGGTGACTTCAACTACCCGAATATAGACTGGGAACATTACTCAAGCCCTAACTTTCTAGCCCAACGGTTCCTGGAGTTCATAAATTCAAATGCCATGGAACAGCTAGTCACTGTTCCCACGAGAGGAGAAAATATACTAGATCTCATTGTCACAAACATGGGGACAAAATGCTCCACACTGGAAGTATATCCTTCATTGGTGAGATCTGATCATAAACTAATCTCACTGGAAATCCACACCCCGCGCCCACCCCAAACAAAAAGACCATAGTGAAGAACTTCTAAAGCAAACTTCACACTACTCAAGACTGGTGTGGTATCCTTCAAGGCCCCTGAGCCAGTGGAAACCACAACCCAAGCTGCGGAAGCCCTTACAAATGCCTTCTATGAACACCTCCAGGACTGCATGGATCAGGCAATCCCAAATAAAACCAAGACTCTTTCCACAAAGGGCAAACGTCCAGTCTGGTGGACCCCAGCCATTAACAAACTTTACAATAAGAGGAGAAAGCTATTACATGATAGAACAAAATCCATAAAAGGGAAGTCACCCTGATCATTATTAGTAAAAAATACGAGCACTCATAAAATCAACTAAGGCCAATTTTGAGAGAAAAATTGCCATGGATTCAAAGGACAATCATAAGGCCTTTTTCAGCTATGTTAGGAACCTGGGTGGAAACTCCCAGATATGTGCTCAGAATTAGTCCAAAATGATACAAAAATCACTGAACCCACAGACATTGCCAACATACTGGCAGACAGGTTCAGTGCAAACTTCACCCCCCTCCCCTAAAGGAGAGATAACTATCCCAGCCGAGTGTAGCCTCCCGGACATCTCAAATGCGCAGGTGAAAGCTGCTCTCTCTAAAGCTAAAAACACAGCATCAATGGGACCGGATGGTGTCCCCGGCTGTGTGCTACACGAGCTAAATGAGGAATTAAACCCGCACATAAGGCAGCTGTTTAATCTCAGCCTTACCACAGGATACGTGCCCAAGGAGTGACGACGGCAACTGTTGTCCCACTCCACAAAGGCGGCGCCTCTACGGACCCTGGTAATTACCGCCCCATAAGCTTAACAAGTCTAGTCTGCAAAGCTATGGAGAGGATCATAATGGAGCTCATAAACAAAGATATAGGGGACTTGCAGACATTGGACCCGACCCAGTTTGGCTTTGTCAAGGGAAGATCATGCCTTTTGAACTTGGTCGACTTCTTCGAAAAAGTCACCAAGGCCATTGATGAGGGAAAGGCAGTCCATACAGCCTACCTTGACCTTGCAAAGGCTTTTGACACAATACCCCACTCGGGTATTGTAGAAAAACTTACCAGCTTAAATGTAAACCCATATGTCACAAGATGGGTTGCAAACTGGCTTAAGGACAGAACCCACAGGGTTAGAGTTGCTGGCGCTGTGTCAGACTCCAAGCCGGTCACAAGTGGTGTCCCACAGGGCTCGGTCCTTGGCCCCCTATTGTTTGGCATCTACTTCTCAGAAGTACAGGCCAACATAGGAGGACTTTATTGACAAAGTTTGCAGACGACTGCAAACTGGGCGCCATAGTGGAAAGTGCATCAGACACGGATATCCTTCAGAAGGGACTCACGGAAACAGATAGCTGGTGCCAGAGCCATGGCCTGAAGTTAAACGCCAAAAATGTATAGTCATACCCTTCGGGAAAAACAAGGTAACCCCAAGCTACCATATAGGTGGCAATCCACTAAGCACAGAAGAGGTTATCAGGGACCTGGGGACCCAGGTTGACAGTGGCCTTTCTTTGACACTCACATTGCTAAAGTGGTTAGAAAGACCTTCTACATTGCCCACCTGATCATGAAGGATTCACATCCAGATCTAGTGAGGTTATTGTTCCCTGTACTCTTCACTTATCAGACCAATGATCGAGTACAATGCCCCATTCGGGATGTATCTCACCCGACATCTGCAGCAATTGGAGAGACCCCAAAAGTTCCTCACCAAAAGGATAAAGGGACTCCAAAATCTGTCATATGCTGCCAGATTGAAGAAACTCCAGCTCTATTCAGTCGCATACCGCCTGCTCAGAGGTGACATGTGCCTGACATACAAGGCCATGTCCAACCCGGAATTAATGGACATGCTCCACCTCAAAAATCCAAATCCACCAAAACCACTAGAGCAAGCGACTTAAACCTTAGCACGGATATAAATAGGACGTGCTGGAGGGATAGATTTATCACTCAGAGACTCCCTATGCTGTGGAATAAAATCCCGGTCCATGTGAGGCAGAGCACCACGCTGACTCTGTTCAAGAGAAATCTAGACCTGTGGATGGGAGATCGTAGGTTTACCCCGGGAATCATCTCTGTGTCACTGCTGGACAGAGGCACAACAAACTAATGGGCACAGTATTTTTTCATATAAGGGGTGGCGTAAGCCACAAAAATTTGGGCTAGGCTTATAAATGCCTTAGGGCAGATAGCCTAGTATAAACCTATGAACCTATGAACCTATGCATATGGCAGAAATGTGAATGTATAAGATCTCATATCATTTCCATAAAAAAAAAATTGAAAAAATCCTGAAAGCTGAAGCTTGGTCAAGTGAACCTTTCACACTTTTTATATACTGTGTGTGATTAGATTCACAAATACCACCTGGAATAGCTGAAATTAGTGTGTTATATTGCTGAATCAGTAAATGTATTTTGATAGACAGTAAAGCAGATTTTTCAATATGCTTGCACTAGGGAAGGAAGAATCGGATTTCAATTAAACACACTGCAACTTCTGAATACAATATGTTCGGCAAATGTTTTAACTTCATAGAAATAGCAAGACATTCTCTTTGACCTCGGTAATGCAAGCATTTTTATGAATTAGTTTAATACTCTAGAGGATTTTTAAATATTTTGATATTTTTTGTATTAAGAATGTTACACAATTTTGAGAAACAGACAGTTGCACTTTTAAAATCAACTCAGAGCTTTTGTTAGATCTTTAAAATGTGTATATCTTTTAGCATGATGAATAAATATGTGCATTAATTTTCCTTTTGTATAATAGTTTAGTATAAGATTACCTGCCATTTTTAGCTTACATATATCGTCCTCTCTTCAGATCCCACTCTCTTCTACTTGTTTAGAGAGTTAGTTATAATAATGTTGAATGAGCAAATAATTTAGGAATATTTAATGGATAATTTATGCTACTATTACATAAATATGTTTACTAGATTATTTAATATTTGTGATTAACGGAAGAGTATTATTAAACTTTTATGTAGTAATGGGGAAATAGTTTTACATGGTAAAATATATAACTAAACTAAAAGTCTCATTATTTTTAATACATATATTAATTATTGGTAAGGAATAGCATTTGGCTACATTTCCGATGAATTTTTAGGTATTGGTAGGTAGAGAGACAGTATAGTAGTTTGTCTATTCAATGGGAAAACTAGGAACTTTGGTATCTGTGGTAAGTTGTGTTTCATTGGTAATATAAACAATTACAGTTGTAGACTTGTTTTCGTTATTTAAAAGTTTATTTATTTATTTTACATTTGTTAACAGGGAAGTCCGACTTGGAACGTAGCCAATTTTCAGCAGAGGTCCAGGGTGAAATGCTCCACACATCTCTGAATGTGGGAGGAAACTGCAGCACCCAGAGGAAACCCACACGAATGCAGGGAAAACATGCAGACTCCGCACAGAAGGCACTCCAGCCGAGAATCAAACAGGAGAACTCTTGCTGTGTGGTGACAACGCTACCACTGCCCATCCAGTTCAGTAGTTTAGTTTGTAGAAAGAATTCAAAAACAATGTGGAATGTTAAGACAGTGTTGGAGGAATCCATTACAGTCTTATATACAATTAAATGAATATGATGAATAAATGAGTCATTATATTCTTTAAATGGAATCTTTTTAAATACATACCATGGACAGCTTTAATCTATTGTTTATTAATGTAAAGTTAAATAATGGCAACAAAAGGAAATCATTATAGAGCCATCTAAAACTAAACAGAGGAGACATTCTTGCAAGAAACTCACTTGAAAGATAAAGATATGCAATATTTAGATAACTTAGGTTACGAAATGTTATCTGCTTCTTTTATCAAAAAGAGGAGAGGAACTGCAGTACATTGGAGAAAGTCTACTGTAATGCCCAAGGCCATGGAATCCACTAATGATCTCAAAGGAAAGCATACATTTGTAATATTTAAATACAATGGCAAACTCTATAAACTAGCTAATATTTACTGGATCCTGAGAATATGTTCAAGAGAGGCTAAAGATCACTTAAATGTACTACAAAGTCATTGGAAGGGTAGTTTAATTTTAGCAGGGCATTTTAACGGCATATCTGGTACACAAGATACAAGTGAACAAAAGAAAGCTAAAACCCTAGCATCAGCTAAAGCACTAAACAGACAAATTAGTAATAATAATTTTGTTGATTTAATAGTAAAAGCAGATTTATGCTTCTACAGATTTACTTAATAAAAGTGAATTATTTTAAAACTACTCTTTGCCCTTTATCTGATCATAATGCACTAAGTACTAATATATTAATGGATGCAAGGAAATTTCAAAATTTCAGTATATATGATAAAATTAAAAGAACTTTAGTTACCTTAAGGAACAAATTGAGATGTTTTTATCTTTGAATAATAATGGTCAGGTTAGTAAAGTCATACTATGGGAGTCCTTAAAATGCATATTAAAGACTGAATGGAAAGATAGGCTAGTAATAAAATGAAAGAGCGGGATAAAGAGTTGTTAAAAATATAAGATGAAATACAAAACGCAAAGTATGAACAACAAAGAAATTACATAATACTGAAGTCATTAAAAATTAACGACAAAATACCATACAGCTTCACTGCATAAGGTGGAGATAGCTTTAGAAAAAAGAAAATTGCACAGTTATGTGATGACTTCAAAGAAATCAACACAGATTTGATAACACAAGTAAGATTTTAAGTAAAAAGGCACATAGCAATAATATTCAAAGCCTTCACATAATAAACTTACTTCAGACACAGAGGAAATGCTTAATATTTAAAAAAAATCAATGAGAATTTTAATAAAGATAAAAATAATAATCCTGATGATTACTAAATTGACAAGTATTTAAAGAAAAAAAAATTACAAAGAAATTTAATGACCAACAAATATTTCTGTTGAATGAGCCTGTTACCCAATAGAAGTTAAAGAAGCTTTAAAAAAGGGGAACATGGTAAAGCTCCAGAGTTAGATGGTTTAAGTATGGCATTATATAGTCTGCTTCCATTAAATATTTTAGAACTGCTGAGTGACATTTTCGGGATAATTCAGAGTGCCGAAATAATTGCTCCTTCATGGAAATTGTCTGTAATCTCATCTGCACTTAAACAAGGAAAGGATAATACGTTAGCTTCCTTATACAGACCTATTTCATTATTAAATTTACACTATAAAATACCTACTTCCATCTTCACTAAAGAAGAAGAGATACAGTAAAATTAAATAATAAAGCTCAAACAGAATTTTAGTCCACAGATTAACATAAGACAATATCAAGAGGATAGTAATTATCTTAGATTTAGCAAAAGGCATGAAGAAAATTGGTGCCAATTAGCTTAGATATCAAGAGAGCTTTTGAGTCTATAGATTGGAACTACTTGTTTAAAACTTTAGAAGCACTAGCATTTCCAAAACAATTATTATTAAAATAACTATATAGACTCCAAAGCATATCTTAAAATTGGACTTTATATTTCTCAAGGATTCTCTTTAAAGAAAGACACAAAGCAATTGTTTCCCTTGTCCCCTCTACTATTTGCACTCATTATCAAAACCCTACCCAACAGTATAAGAAGCAATGAAAAAATAATGGATTCTCAATTAACAAAGATTATCAATCTAAAATACAACTTTTTGCAGATGACATTTTACTAACTATGGGAGATTTAAATTACTCAACTGAAGAAATAGATGAGGAGATTAAAAGTTTCAAGAAGTATCATTGATGAAATTTAATAATAATAAAACTTTAGTGTTAAGTCAATTACAAGAGAAGTTAATAGATAAATATAAGTGGGAAGGAAAGAACTAAAATATTTAGGAATAAAAATCTATCAAGATGCGAGTACCATTATTAATAATAATTTTGAAAAAATGTTACTTCTTATTATAAAACGGAATGAACTTTTTTTTTTTTTACTTTTCAGGCTAGGTTAGTGCTTATTAAAATTATTATATTACTCAAGATTATATGCTTTACTACTTGACAAAACATGTTTACAGAAAATGGAAAAATATTAAATTCAGTCTTATGATAGCCTAAAAAGCTGAAAATTGCTTATAGAAATCATATAAGATTATGGGGGTATGATGGTATTAGCATCCCAGATGTAGAATCTTATTCTGTTGCTGCAAATTTTAACTCTATTGTATTCTAAACAGACTCAACTTACACTAGTCAATGGAAAACCATTCAGAAGCAGATTTTACTAAATTCTTTTAAGTTTATCAAATATAATAAATTAGAAATATGCAACAATTATTCCATCTGGTTAATAAAATTTACCTTAGAAGGAAATTCATTTCAATCTTTAGACTCTGTATACATGAAATCAAATCTTAGAGTTAAGAAATATGTTTTTAAAACTCCATTAATATCAAATGGAAATGCTTGTGCTTTCCCAATGCACACACCTCTAGATTTATGGAAACTCAGGACAATGTTAAAATGAATTTACTAAAAAGAATAGATTAATATTATGGTTGATTTCTTTGAAAAGGGAAAAGCTAAGTTGCTAGAATATTTAGTGAAAGACTAAGTTGGGTGAATCTGTTAACCAGTTATTATCCGTCAGTAGGAAGTTAAATGAATTTGAAGATAATAATGGTGAAGAGGAACAGAACATTATTCCCCCATTATATGAATACATGAAGTTATCATCACAGGTAAATTGACCTACAAAGCAGGCTTGTCCAAGTTATACAAGTTAACTATAAATAATAATTTTGAAACAAAATTCTGAAACTTTTTAGATAGTAGTGGACTGAGTAACTCAACAAATGGCAAGAATAAAACTTTGTTACTTAAATCAGTTAGTCAAACTTCAAATTTATACTGGGAAGTTTTTATTAGGAAATATAAACAGACTGTCTTCTACTCTATAAAATCTCTAAATCTGGTAAAATGTCTTTTTCAGTCTGTTGAAGATGTAAAGATATAAAAGCTTACTGGACACACGTGTTGATGGATTATGAAAAATTAGATATATAGTGGGAAGAGATAAGTATGTTTAATGGGTTATGGTCTGATAATTGCTCTTTAACTACATCAATAACACTAATGAATGCTCAACTTCCTTTATCGGTAAAAGCCAAACAGCAAAAGTTGTTCTGGAGTCTCCTGGCAGTAGCTAGAAAAGTGATTACAAAAAAACTGGAAACTGAATCCAGTTCCTAAATTCAAAGAAGCTTTAAATTTAACAGTAATACTATGTAAAACTGAAAAAAAGATGATCAGAATATCTACAAATCACACTAAGACTCTTAGTGGTTGGGATAGCCTTGAAATGTTGCTACTGAAATACCAAGACTCTTAATGTGTTAAATGTTTAATATTACCTTGATGATTCAATGTATTCCTAACACTGTATAACAATATGTGATGTTGAATTACTTGCTTTCTACACACACACACACACACACACATATATATATATATATATATATATATATACACACACACACACACACACACACACACACACACACACACACACACAGAGGGTTAAGAGCCTCAGCTAAGTCCAATAAATTTCCCTATCTTGAGTAACACAGACATGGGAAGAAAAAGGTTTAACCTCCTTACAGAAGTAGACCAACTCATGAAATGGACATCACCCCTAAGAACCGGCATCTTACTCCAGGCAGACTTCCCTGCTCCTTTCTCTGAGACTGACAGGAGTGATTCTCCCATGCTTGTAAAGGACATACCAACAGCCACAGATGACATGTCTATCATCCAAGGTGGCCAAAGGGACTACACCTGAGGAACCCAAGAAAGAAGATGAGTTGTCTGAGGAACCTGAAATGGCCACTGTAATGTCACCCATCAGCAGTTGAAGCAAGGAAGCAGCCTGCTGAACTGGCAAAGGCCATCTTGAAATTTTCCTTTCTTTGTTTCTGGAGGAAAGAAGAAATGAGGAACCAGTAACCTGTTCCATGGATAAGCCGAGAAAGACACTTGAAACGCAGCAAGTGATGTCAGCAATAGTTGGTAAAATGTAAATGACCAACACAAAACACACTTGCCCCACCCCTACAATAATTCATAAAATTACTATCAATAAAAATTAGAGCAACTTTGAATACAACAAAATTTTACAAAAAAAAAAAAACCCAGCAAATAGAACACTGTTTCAAACTGACAGAAATTAAAACCTAGAAAAAAATAAACAGTTCTTTCAAATAAAAAGTACTGTTTTAGTCATAAAAATATACATGGAAAGTTTCTTCTTCTTCTAAAGGGAACTTATTTACCCAGCAATGGAAAAATGCTAGCTTATCACCAATCCTCAAAAGCCCACAAGACAAGCAAGCACTCCTTGGTAGCAGGAAATCTCCTAAGGCCTTGGCACACAGACCATTAATTTTCTGCTCGTCTAGGTTGTGCTTTGAATGGTCTGGTTGTGTGGTAGATGCCCTTAAGTTTTGTAAGTTGGCTGGCTGTTATACTGCAGGCAGGATATAACCCACATAAGCTGACGCTACTGTGGCAGTGATCTAATGATGAGCATAAAATACATTCTTCAAACTACTCCAAGACCTCAGACTTGTACTTAAAATTAACTGATCTGGTCACTTCAATGGCAAAAAAGAACAGGAGTGGAAATGCTCCTTTCCTACATCGAGGTTCAAAAGACTAAAGCAAAACACTGCAGCCATGCACCCCAAGGGATGCAAAGAGCAATGAAAAGATCTCGTGGGGGGAACTGAAATCTGCCTGTGAAATTTTCCCAGTCATCTCCTGTCACAATAACCCTTTATGATGAGAATATTATTTTCTCAAGCTGCCATAAAGTTTACTGTCTCCATCTTAGGGTACGGCACAATCAACAACAGTGTCTTACTAGTCTTAGTAGCTCACATATCAACCAGTTCTAAACATCTGAAAAGCAGACTTGTCCAGATCAACACATTCTGTACATGCCCTTTAAAGCCTACCAATCTATAAATGCTGGAGAGAGTACAGTTTTGCAAAATGAAGGGGGATGAAGGAAGATAATCAATAAATGTACGGCAGGACTTTCATTTCAGATACTTGGAATCACCCTACTCAAAATGTTCTGTCCATAGCTGGAAATTAACACTAAAAGATACCTTTGCAGAAGTTTAATATCTTCAGCCTTACTTCATCCACATTACCATCACTAAATTTCAAAGGGAAGGCAGCATAGAGGAATAAAGCCCTGACTACAACCTAAGCAACGAGAATTTGAGCAGTAACTTTTCAGGGGAAGGGTGTGGAACTGCCCAGGGTGCATGTTCCCAAGACTGAATCACTACTGAAGACTGGAAACCACAGAAGTAAGCTAACTGGGGGAATGAGGGGCTCTCCTGAGGGGTTATCTCATTCCAGGAAGAAAGCAATGTGTTTTTACTGATTCCAACTGCATACCAGACCTTGGGTGTGTTACTGGAAATATGCACTATGGGGTAAGGGCCATGCAGGGGAGAAAAAAAAGCAAAAAACTCCTGATGGCTGCCTAAATGATGGCCTCATCTTGCTCAGCTCTTGCCCCAGCATATGGTGGGAAAGAACAGATGACTGAAAGTGGATCTGATAATCAGCAGGCAACTGGGGGAAAAAAGCTTTAAAAAACTCTAGACTGCTAATATCCTGCTATCTTTGAATTATATAGTCCACCACATAAGCACTAAAAATTTACCCAGCCATTTTCTACACAGGACTTTGACAGACAGCTCTTTTAATTTTTTTCTTATTTTATTAATATTAGCCTCTCTGCTTAGTGAGAAAGTCAGAATAAAATCAGGCTAAGTGGTCTTTAATGCAAGTAAAGCATACAGACAGTCTGCTGTAAGCAATACATTTTAATACTGTCTTGCGCACTACTAAAAATAAATTCAGAATGAAATATATTAACAAAACAAATTACAGCGATGATCTACATCATCATCTGATAGAAACAATCATTTCACAAGTCTTTCCAGAAGACAAAAATGCATTTATGACATTAAATTAAGTCTGAGAATGTCCATTGATACCTAGAAAAAGGAATAACAAGCCAAAATGCATAATAATTGCGAAACATGAAATATAAACAAATAATATACAATTAATAGGAAAAGACCAACACACTAAACAGCAAATAAACTATAAAAGAGTAGCCTTACATTAACTAAAATGTCTTTTATCCATACCAGATGTATATGGAAAATGAAAGACTTAAAAGTGCTCAAATGAAGAAAAAGCATGGCACTCAATGAAGCTGCTTTAAAAACTGAATTTCTCTGCCAGTGCTGCCATTCATCAGTCATTGCTGTCATGCAGCAATCCTTGGGGCCATGTGTTGTAAATGTACAAATTACCAAACTTGGGTAATGGTCTATACTCAAATACTCAAACCAGACAGATGTCAGGGAGATGGCACAACTGACCAGAAAAAGGGGAAAAAATGGGAATACTTTCATCTTTCCTCTTGACAGGAAGGAATGACAAGACAGCATGGCAAGATCAACTTTTGCTATCTGCATATAGATTTCACCTTCATTTACGGCAGAACTCCATCTGCGAGAGTCAAACAGAAGACACCTGTAGCTGCAGAATTTTGAAAGTACTTTTAATGCATTCAAAAAAAAAAAGAATTGGATATGACAGTGTGGTCGATGTTTGGGGGCACAAGAAACAAAAGTGAAAGAAAAAACCCAACCAATAAAAGAGAGTCTTCTTTAAATTTTACTGAAAGTCTCTTAAGCAAATCTGACAACAATACAATCTCGAACAGCAGAAAACAGTAATGATCTCTTAACAAAAAGTAATATTCCATAAATTTTACTTTTAACATTTTGCAGGTATAACATATCATACCAATAAAGATCTAAACTTGCAAGATTATCTAACTGATCATATATACTTAACAGAACAGGAGATTCCTGGTGTGAATGATCTGAATTATTCCAACAAAGAAAATAAAACAACTACCTAAAACCTAAAACATACTGAGCACAATTTTAGACTAAAAAACGTACATCACAACACTGAATCAAGGATCTGTTAATCAACAGAGATACCTAAAGTGTCAATATGCCCACAACATTAAGAATGTCAAATGACTATAACATTTTATCTTCTTGGTGGAGTACTGAGACATGAAGCACAGCCTTCAAAATATGGAGCTGAACCACTGACATTAAAACAACTCACATGAAGTTACATGAAAGTGTTTAAAGTTTTGAAGTTTTATATATGACTTACATGCAAACTAATACTTCTTAAACATAAATAAATAGCCTAGATTAACACAGTCTTATTCCATACCTGATAAGCTACTACACAGTTATAACTGCAGAAGTTGCGAATACTCCCATCTGACATAGCAAGGTGATACTGAGGTACGGATGAAGATTTACAGCTATTACATTGAACTTGAACACCTGATGAGAAACAAAATAATTAAACCTATACAAAAATATAAAATGATGCATTCCATGAGCCTAAACTCAAATCTACCAGACTACTACCTACATTAAAATGTTTATATTCAAGAATCCTGTGCTAATGTAGATAACAATAAACGCAAACTCTACAAATATCCTGAATGAGGTTTAATGCAAGGAAAATATCCAAAGCAAATATAAAATCAAGAAGTGCTAACAAATGTCTTTCTAAAATAACAAAGTCTTGTTAACAGTATATCAGTTCTACCTTTACTAAAGAGTTAAAAACTCAGTTCCTTTACATACAAAAATTTTACTTAAAATGACATGAAAACAGAAATGACTTCTGCAGCCATTATGTTTATCGGGTAGGAAATGGGAACAAACAAACTAAACATATAAGTACTGCACAGAACTCTAATGACTTCAAGAAGCCTTTGGAGTACTTTAAACGGATCACACATCAAATAACTTAAAAAGTGGTGCGGAAACAAATGTTACCTGAAGAGGTGATCGACTGAACTCGGTAAGCTGAAAGACAGTTCACTGAACAAAACAGTTCTGTCTTCCCCAAGTTGTTTGTGTTCTCTACCATCTCAGCAGAAGATCTCAATGATTTACATAAAGTGCAGGGAGTAATTTTTGCTGACTTCTGTTTGGAGAAGAAGAGTGCATACCATTAAAACATATAAGGCTACAGAGGGGAAAAAAGTTAACTTTTCCTACTGAAAAACAGAATACCACAGGAAACTATCCTGAGTTCTGAATTATTTTGTAAGCGAGACTTACTAAAAAAAAAAAAAAGAAAAAAAGAAAAATGAAGCTTACTAAAAGTTACAAATCTTAACAGCAATGTTTTCCACTGAGTAACATTCTTTGGTCACAGACCCAGGTGCCACAAGTCCTAAGATCAAATATGAGGAGGAATCATTTTGGTGGCACTTGTTCCACACATAACGAGCTTTCTAAGTTGCTTCCACCCATCATCAGCAACCAAAGCTATTTAATATACTATGTGAACACTCCCTCCCTAACTCTACAATCCTTCTGCCCCTAAAAATATCAAAACAGTAAAATGTAAAAGACACACACATGACAAAATACAAAGAATTCTAACACTCATAGATTTTCTAAACAGAAACAACCAAGAAACTCTAATAGTAGCTTTGGAAATAGAAAAAGCCTTTGATTCATTGAGCTGGGATTTTCTTTTTATGGCTTTAGAATTGTTTGAATTTCCTACTAATTTTATTATGCTAATAAAGAATATTTATAAAAACAATTTGGCTTATGTAAAACTTGGGCCATTTACCTCGAAGGCTATTGAAATAACCAAAGGTACAAAGCAGGGATGCCCGATGTCTCCCATCCTGTTTGCCTTAGGAATTGAATTATTTGCCTCATTAGTATGCCACAACTTTAATATATCAGGCATAGATGTATATGGTCAACTCAATTCAAAAACTATGTTATTTGCTGATGATGTTTTACTCACATTATCTGCCTGGGAGAAATCAGGACAAAAAAATAGATGAAATAGTAGAAAGGTTTTATCATATTTCCAGCCTCAGATTTAACAAGGGAAAATCTAATTATATACATTTGAATAAAAAGAGAGAATTTACCTTAACTACAAATTGTGTGATAGGAAAACAAGTTCCCATAATAAAATATTTAGGAATAACAAAAACACTATGTGATAATTTGGAATCTATGTTAGCCACAATTTATAGCAACATAATTAACAAAATAAAAATGTTAATCGTAACCTGGAATATAATGTTCTTGAGATTTGAAGACAGATTACAAATAATAAAAATGACAATACTTCCAAAAATTAATTACATTGCACACACTATTCCTATAGTACCTAACAGGAAAATCTTGAAATAAATACATAAAATTCTATTAAACTTTCTTTGGTATCCAAAAAGAAATAGAATAGCCTATACACATCATATTAGATCTTAGGAAATGGGTGGAATTAAACTTCCAGCTCTAGAATCATAAATAAAAGCTTCCATATTAAAAACTATCATTAATTGGATAGATCCTAATTAATCTTCGACATGGAAAACATTGCACACTATTATTTTTCTAAATGAAAATAAAATAATTAAATTTTGTATATTAAGTGAACAAAATAATAGGATGTGGCATATACTGACTGTAAATATTCAATATAATATAACAAAACCAACAAACTTAAATTATACAAATAATATTTACATTTTATTCTGAAGTTTTATATATATATATATTAACATGGAAATTAAGATTTTGCTAGACTTGATAATACCCTTTAGCTCTACAAAGAATTTCTTCAATAAAATTCATAATGTTATCTTTAACTAGATGGGAGGGGAAAAACTTCACTTGTTGGCAACATTGTACAGAGAATCAAGTAGTATTAGACATTCAACAAATTCAGAATAAATATGACATTCCATCAACAGACTGGTTGATACTACAAAGCATATTATCATATGTTAAGGATCTTAATAGTAAAATTATTAATTATCCTTATAAAACTAGTCTAAATTTGATAAGTCTAATATCTGAAGATATTTACGACAATTATAATTGGACAAATTTAATTTCAAAATTATACAAAATATTGATAACATATAAAACTAATCCTAATGTAAGATATTGGAATTTCATACAAAATGATGTCACACTAATCTATCAATGGGGAGTAAAACAAATCTTTTATGTACTGTTAACTTAACATTTAATTTACAAGTATGGAAAATATTTACATGGAAATATATTCACAGTGCATTTATTACACCTGATAAACTAGCCAAATTCAATTCACTTGATAAATCCATTTGTTGGAGATGTTCTTTAAACTGTAAAGCTGATTGGTCTCATATATTTTTTGACTGTATTATTATAAAAAAAATTCTGGGAAGAAATTACTATTTTTCTTGAAGCTATATTCACAAAAACCTTTATTTTAAGCAAATTTTTAGTCCACTTAAATGCTAATGACACTATTGGAATGAATAAAAAAGATCTATACCTACTTTGGCCCATACTAGCTGTGGCAAGGAAATGTATAACTAGAAAGTGGAAGTCTTCACAAGAACCTACTCTGGAAGAATTCTTGAGATTGATGGAAGAAATAGCGACATTAGAAATCAAGGTGAAGGAATCGAGAATTTCATCTCAAACATGGATAAACATTCCTTAGGAAAAAAATTTAACTCTTATTGAGACATTAAAAATGAACCCTAAATAATTAATGTGTAACTTTATACTTTATTAATTGAATATTATAAATTTTTGTTACTAATTTCATATATTTTATTACTTTTTTTCCCTCCTTGGTTCAGGTCAATTGTACATAGTGTATATAAAGGTTTATAACACTTGTTTATTGATGATTGTATTGTTAAACATTATATTAATTGGAAAATAAAAAAAATATTTGGAAAAAAAACAGTAAAATGTAACATGTCTGAAATATAGCATGCACAGTATATAAAACATAATACAGGTAAAAGAGCAGACTACTGTATCCAGTATTCAACATTATTCTGAGTGGACATTTGAGAAAAACAACATAATGGGGGTACAGGATCAAAATCAGGGACACACACACTGCCTTAATATACTTAATAAAAGTTAGTAGAATGGCAAGTTGTGCATTAGCATGCTTTTGACTGAAGACTGTTAATCCTGACACTCAAATGTCTATCATTATTTAGTAACTGTAATCTTCAATGATTTGTCAGAATACTGTGCATTAAAAAAGGTCAAAACCTGAGGCAAAACCAGGGAGAGCTGAACGCTTTATCCCCCCCCCCACACACACACACACAAAAAGGAAGATGCTGGCAGTAGCAGGCTGAGTGCCAATAAGCAAACAAAACACACCTCCTCCAGCACACGTGCCTCTGCACAGGTATGCTGACTTCTTTCATTTTGCTTTTAATCAGGTAGTCTTCAGTAACCAGCTGAAGCCTGACACAACATGCAGCAACTTACTAAAACACTCTGAACAACATTTCTGACATACTCAAGAGCCCTTCCATTTGGTGGAGTAAGCATATATTGGTCTGATGTTGGGATGTTTTGCTGATTTTTTTTTTTTTTTTTTTTGCATCAGATGTCCTTGGAACAAATCAAATGTCAAAAACCCGGCTATTATTTTTAAATAATAGCCAACTTTCTGAATTTAAATTAGCACAACTTCTTTTCTTTTTGTTTTTTAACTGGGTGGAGTGGGGGCTGCAGTCCTGACCTGTAGCTTTCCCTGAATCTGCACATCCTCAAAAGAATGAATGAATGAATTAATTAATTAATTACAAGGGCCTAAGCAGCTCAATTACAATGGACATTCATAAGGCTCATCAAGAGTAACAGACTGGGGAACAGCCAAGACAAATGAGAATTCTTCTCTCTAAAGATTACTTCTAATTTGTTCTGTATATCATCATCTACATAAGCCAAGACACCATACACTCTACAAAGAACCTGAAGGAGGAGTAGGGGGAGATTGGAGGCTTGTTTTTCTTTTTACAGCAGCAGCCCTTTAAAAACATATTTAAAAGAGATGCCAAAGCTTTGAATAGCCTTTTGCAGTGGAAAAAAACATTCCAGGTTACTTAACTATGATCTTCCGGTAACTGCGCATCCTGACCACATCAGCAGGGGAAAAAATCAAAGTGAAGGAGGAAGAGAACAGGGAGTCCTACATCAGATGTCTGGAAAAAGATATGTGAAGCAGTTTTTTTTCATGCATTTTGAAAGTTCCAGCAGGCAAAATCTTGAAAAAAACTGTAGATAACATGAACAGAATACAAAAATACACATCAATAGACACACACACACACACACACACTGAAGTATTATATACAAATTTGGTACAAAAAGGTAAAATATGCTGACCAATAATAACCAGAAGCAGTTGCTACTTGTCTAAGACACAAAACAGATTTCTATCATAAATATAAAATAAATACTGAATATTAAATATAATGACCTTCAATATTACTCCATGTGAAATAATTAAAATCAAACTATTTAAGCCTTTCTTTTAATTTTATTTTTAACATATTAAATTCACATATATTGAGTAATGTTTGCTCTAAAATTACAGAAACTGCTCAACTCCCACTCCTCCTCCTTAATATTATTCTGCCTATATTGCTCCAACATGTTCCATGTATTTCAATGTAGCTTGCTTCTTCCCTTTTATATAGATCCCACCTCTGATTCTTTTATCTCATATACACAATTCAATACTTCAGTTATGGTTTAGATTCTGATTTCTATTTTCTTATAATTGCTTTTTGGCAGCCGATAGTATTAAACATAGCAAACCCTTATCAAACATCTAGGCAATTCAGATCTTGTATTCCAAGAAGCTTTCCTTAGTTCTAATCACTTGCTTTCCAAGATTTCTGACAAATATTATTTATAGGGACTTTTTTTAATCTGCTAATTTCTCCAGTAAATTATAGGCCTCTCTTGCCTATTTTCTATGCCCTACTTGCAGTCATCTCTATTGTTAAAATTTCCTTTCTTCTCACAAAATAAGAGATTCACAAATTCAAGGCTATAATTGCTATGATAAACCAGAAAAGCTGACCTTATTTGCAGATGACACTTTTCTGTATTTAATAAAACCAGAAAAGGATATTGCAGTGTTGTAGAAGACATTCCAGTCAGTTTATTTTCTGGATATAAAACTAATGAATATAAAACAAAGACCCAGGCATGAAATGGTACAGCAACACCTATATTTATGGGGTAATGATAATACAAAGTATTCAGTGTATGGATTAAAAAAAGATTTTGTTATGGCAGCCAAGTATATGCGAGAAGAGACTACACAAAAGATAATGGAAAAACTGACGGACTGTAAGCTCCTAATTATGGATGTGGCTAGCAGGATACAAACAATGAAGATGTTTTTAGTCCCTTTAATTTTATATACAGGTAAGGCATAAGACAGTAATGAATAAAGAGCTGAAGGAATTTGCGAGAGGAAGAGAGCAAGAATTAAAAGGAATAAGTTGATTCCCTCCATAGAACAAGGTGGTTTAGAAATTATCTGAAGGGATACTTTAGAGTGATGTAGTTAAAGCTCATGTGTATGTGTGTGTGTGTGTGTGTGTATGTGTATGCGTATATATATATATATATATATATATATATATATATATATAGAGAGAGAGAGAGAGAGAGATATGGATATATATATATATATATATATATATATATGTGTGTGTGTGTGTGTGTGTGTGAGTGTATATATACACATATAACTATAAAGACATATAGATACAGATAGATATAAATATATATACATATAATACAAGCAGAAGGTTAAAAATCAAAGTGGAAGAGGCTGATGATGATGATGAAATGGGGGGGGTAGTATTGAGAAATAAAGAGTGAGTAGGATTCTGGATGCAAGTCAATAAGTAGAACATGAATACACTGTTCTTTATGGTTGTTAAAGAAGCAGACAAGAACTATACCAACATAGAAATGCAGAAAGGAGATTTTGCCAATAGGGAAGGCTACAAGTAAAGGTATATAAAATAGGCAAGAGGGAGCTGGAATAAATTAGCAAAGGAACCAATACACTTGGGAGCAAATAGCTAAGGAGGTAAAGTTAACTGATTGGTATGAGGTCAAGTATAAGTCTGGACTGCGGGTTAGAGACTGCTTTCCATACCAAGAACCAACAACAAAATACAGGTAAGGAGTAAGGGACAAGAGAATGCTACGTGAAAGACCAGCTATGGTAGTGCTCTTAGTTGAGTCTAAAATAGAAGCAGCTGTTAAAACGGGACAATTAGTTAGGCATATAAAATATTATGATAAGAATCAATCAGAGTTTAGAAAAGATTCTGATGAAAGACTGGAAAGGCAGTTTACAAAGGAAAAATGGAAAGCCATCTGTTTGCCTCCTGAGTATACAACAAAGTCCATCAAGTTTAGGATTTTTGCTTGGAAGTATTTTCACAGATATTTTTATACCGCAAGCAGAAATAAGAACATTTTCTATATAGCAAATGCTGGAGATGTGATAGGCAAGAGAGAGGTAACGGGGAAAACATGCCCTAGGAAGGTAATTAGTTGGTAGGATTCTCTACTACCAATTTTGTCAGAAATCTTGGGGAAGCAAATTGTAACTAAGAAAATTATTCTTTTTAGTTGAGACATAGGTTCTGAATTACCTAAACACAGCAAGTCGTTTACCAAGTTTAATGCCAAGGCTGCCAAAAAGCAAGTGCTAGAATATGGAAATTGAAATCCAAACAACTGTAATTGAACCACTGAATATTGTAAAGGAGATGGGATCCTTAGAAAAGGGAAAAGCAAATCAGAGAAGTAAATGGCATTTGTGGAAACACTATATGCAGAGTAATGGTCAGGAGAAGAAATGAGGTTTAAGGGAAGGCAGGAAATTGAACAATGTATCTAATGTCAAAGTGAATGACTGTAAAGAAACATTTATGGTACATAAAAAGTTACTAGGATTTATTTTTTGTTTTATATTAATGTACGTATACATATATGCCACTGCTATAAAATTGTGATTTAATAAATATGTTTTCAGTGGTTTAATAAAGATGTTTTTAAAACAATGTTCCACAACACAAAAATGTCTTTCTGGACTTATCAAGTTACAAATAATAGCCGCAAAAAAAAGCTATTTTGTCTTAATGCCATACCAGTTACTTCCTTGAATGTGTGAGTTCCTTATTTTCTTTGCTAATGGCTTTAGGTCTAAAGCAAAGAAGAAAGGCGAAAACAGGACACCCTTGCCTGGTTCCTCCTTTCAAATACAGCTTGTCAGAGAGGAACTCTCGCACCTTAACTCTTGTTTCTGACTGTTTACATATCCTCCTAGCTAACCATATTATTCTGTCAGGTAACACAAATACTACCACTGCCCTACTCATCAAATCCCAGTGATTCAATAAGATGCCATCTTTGCCTCAAAACCCATCAACAATACCAGTTTTTTACACTCTGCCTGCCTCTGGATCATCATTGTTATTAATGTTTTAAAATGTTTGCCTCCTCAACATTAAAGCAAGCTCATAAAAATCATGATCATTCATATCTACCCCTTTTTGGCAAGCCCTTTGCCATTACAGACAAACACTTTATAATTATGGCTTAAATTTGAAGTGGATCTATATGAAGCGTGCTCTGAAGGGTCTTTATTCTCTCTGAATAAATCAGCTACCATAGCTTTCTTACAAGATGATAGCACCCCCCCTTAAATGTTAACAAAACCTTCTAGATCTTTGTTGCTTTCTTCCCTCCTAACTGCAAACCTTCCACAGGAACAACATCTGTTCCTGGAGAATTCCCTGTTGATTGATAATATATGAAAATATTTTATAACCTCTTCATATCTTAGTTATTAATTACTGAGCCTCATCTTCTTCTAACCTTGGTAAAGTCAACTCTTCCATAAATATTTCCATCTATGCCTTTTCTTGGTCTTGGTTTCCCTGTTCCTCTGCTTTATACAAATTTTCACATAATTTCTGAACCATCTCCAATATTTCTAAGATCTGCTGAATTTTCTTGTCATAGGCTCCCCAAGTTTGGTAACCACGTTTTCTGCTGTCTGTTGACTAAATCATTGTGCTAAGACATTTTTTGCTACTGAGTTATCAAAATGCTCAACTGCAACCTTTCCAAACTCATGCATATTATCCAAACATTTCCTTATTTTCCCTTTATCACTCTGCAATCAATCCTCCTCCTGTTGTGTGAGGTTCCCCTTCTACAATAATGTAACATTTGTCAACCCCTCTAAATAATTCCTATTACTTTTTTCCCATACCTTTTCCTCCCTTATTTCTACATTTTAAACTCTATTTTTCATTTTAACCCACTCCCCAGGCATTTTTTTGCAAAGAAATGTACATCAAATCATTTTCCTACCCATTCTTAATATTCCTCTTTTTAACAAATAAGTAGGAAATTTCCACCGTCTCACTTAATTTACTGTCCTTCACCTTTAGCTTACTCTTTATTGGTACAAGATCTGAAAAACTTATAGGAAGCATTCAAAAGCATACCCATGTTTGTATGACATGTAATTCCTATCAAGCTTAACGTTACTTTACACAGGGGAATAAGTCATTTCTGTCTGAGCTCCAGACAGTAAATTCACTACTTTCATTCCAAACAGTCTCATACAATCCTTTGGTAATCTACCCTATTTTATTATATTTTCTCGTCTAGGTCACCCTGATACAGCCTCACTATTACAAGTCAGGTTCTATTCCCCAACAATAAACAATATTCCCTGCTGAAAGCTAATTAGTTCTCCTAAAACTCCACAATAGCAATTTTAGTGGAATATAAAGCCATTCTCCCTCCCTGTCGGTAACCCCTTAACACAATCTACAATGGTCTTTCTTTTCTTTTTTTATCTCTATTACCCCCATTTTCATTTGGTCATGATACTCTGCTGAATATCTATTCTATAGTCTTTTCTTTACCAAACCCACATGCTCGTTTCTATCCAATGTGTCACCAAGTAATACTGTTATTTTCATAACATAATTCAATACTCTGTTTTTTCTCTAAATATGCAAATGCCACTGACAATCCATGATAAACAAATGATAAAGCCAGTCATTCTGTTAAAAAGCTATTACTTTCATATATTCTGCATGACAGTTCTTTTGATCATGTTTCCAACTTGCAAACTACATTCACAAATGAATGCTTGGCAGGCTAACATTAAATGCAGTTGTATGCCTTCTCACATTTCTCAGACTTATTTCAATAAAAACACTCAATAAATTAAAATGAATACCTTTTCAAACACCAAGCCCTTTTAACTCACAGTAAACAGAGAACACTATATACACTTTCCAAAAAGGGAAGTTACTCCTACGTACATGGCCAGTTGCCCCAAATATACAGCTACACCCACAGGCTTTACCCATTTTAAAGTTAGGTTTAAGTCTGTATTCCCCTTGCATGATTATTTTCTTTGTCTTATTTCTACTTCCCTCACATATACGACAAATCAAACACCATCTCAGTTAACATATTTTAGAACTTAAAATGTGCACTGGCTATCCTTAAAAAAATAAACTAAATCATGAACTGAACATTTAAATATGAAGGTTGCTAGGGATGCAACTACTTCCAAAGGTATTCGCTTCTCTCTGTATAAACATTCATTTAGACTGAATTGCATGGGAACTTTCTTTTAAATACTAATCCTGTTTCTTATACAAATGCCTCAGAGCACATTTTCCACCATAGGCTTAATTTCTTTCTTTTATACAAGTGATGTATTCAACACCCTTCCTGATAAAAAGTAAAGTCTTTCAAATGACTGAGGCATAACTTGATGGTAAATACTGCACCATCTTACCTTGCAGACATCAGGATGACCGGCTTCTCTTTTTATAACTTTTTTAACTAGGTAGTAAATATCTCATGACATTTCCTGGAAAACATGAAGAACTGCATCTATTTTTTACAAGGCACAACTTTGGGGAAAGCAGCTTGTAGGAAAGTTCATTTAAAGACCATAATGCCAGGATATTAGTCCAAAGCTGTTTTCCTACAATGAGTGGAATTCCACTCCTTCCTTATGTGAATATTTGGTGTAAGATACAGAATGGTGATCACTGGTCATATATAGCTGTAATAACTCCACAACAGTTGAGATAATCAGTTTGTCCAGACTATTAATAAACAACTTGATAGTTCAGCTGTATTCAGAATTTGTTCACAATGCTAAACTGCAGTAGTATTCCCTCAGTATGTCCTACTCGTATGTATCCTAACTTCACTTAATAAACTCCCACACAGTTCAAAAAATGTGTGGTTCAGGTATTAAAGGCAAAGCTTAAAACAGTCAAGGGCAAAAACACATATAAAGAACACTTACTTCTTGAAAATATGTACACACTTGGTAGATAACACAGAAACAGACTGGTTGACAGATAATGAGCTCCAAAGCACTTCAAACAATATAGCCGATTCTGGGCAGTAGGTTTGCCAAATCTGAAATAAAATATGCATTGCATATTTAATCTGGACATTCTGTGAAAATATGGGCAGTGTTGAGCTAAACTAGCTATGATGAAACTAAGTTGCTTTTTTTTTCTTTTACTTGAAGGAGCCGGAGGAAGTCCAGATGAATCTTATTCTCGGGGAGAGTGTGCAAGAAGGCAGACTGTTAGCTGTGCAGGAAAGTACATAGTAAACAACAGAATGAGTGGTTTGTGTCCCGGTAGAGCCTGCAAATAACCAAAGTGTACCTATCTACTTCTGTGCTTAAGAATTCTGAACAAAGCCAAAATGATGCTGGGTAATAAGGCCTCAAATCAGGTAAAAAGTTAGAGCAGCAGGTTTTTCATTAACAAATATTTCTGAACAAACAAAATGAAATTGTAATATCTAGCAGTTAGTTCTGGCTGTAATCCTCAGTGAGTTATCAGAAAAAACAAGAAACATTATGTGATAGAGGGAAAATTATGAAAATATGTGGTGAGTTGAGTGTCATGGGCAGAGGAAAAGCGGGAAGAAGAACCGCAGGCCAAGAAACTTATGTAGCATTCATAAGAAGCCATAAAATAATAAGGGGCAATGACTCAATTCCAGACTGGACCAGTAAGTAAACAATCGCAAGGCAGCAAAACCTGACCTGAGAATGTATGTCACCAGTATCAAATTCGCAGGTTTATAGTTTTTGGATAGTGTTTTACACAGGGTTATTACTTCAGTTGTTCTCCATTGCTGCAGCACAATTCCTCAGTCACCAAAAACTTAAACATAAATATCATAAAAGGTTCTCCAACCATTACAGCTGGCTCTTCTAGTAACCAAAATGGTAATCCATTTGATGACAGCCTTACAACTACTTTTTAACCAAGAAATCAGACTTTCACATATTTTCAGTATACCAAGTTCTTAAACCTAGAGGACAAGGAGGAAGTCCAGATAAATTTTCTCATTCTCAGTAGGAGTGTGCAAGAAGACTTAGTTAGACCCTGGGTGGACCAGTCCGACTTTGAAGCTCAACTGCTGCTGCTGCACTTAAGTACTAATTTAACGAGTACTTACTACAAGTACAAAACAAAAAACAGCTCCAGACACTCAAGAGAGTCGTCCTCCGCTCGTCTGATGCTGTGTGCTGCTGACTGCTGCTACTAATAGTTTAAAATCAAGCCAAGGCAATTCCACACTAACTTCCACTTACAAAAGTATGTAGCAGAAAAAAAGTAAACAGAGTACAGACACACCCCTCGTGCCCTCAGTCGAATTCAGACAGGCTGGCAGTCTGCCTCACAAAGCTGACATCATCATGCATGCCTGTGCATGTGATGACATCAGCAACAACTTTACCCAAATTTGGGAACTGAAGGGGACACTCGAGAATGTGTGGCACCCCACTATTTTGCCCTCAAAACTGGTAAATACTGAGGAATTTGCTATGGTTGAGAGGTATGCTCCAGAAATTTTATTGACTGCCTACAGCTGTAAATTTACTGATTAACTGTTTGCAGCTACAGACTTACTGTCCCCAACTGCAGGCACTTGCTGAGGTGGGGGGGGGGACAGTTAGCCAACTACTAGCTTTACAAATACAAGAAACAGCACTCTTTGAATACTAGAAAACTACCAATTTTCATAGGTAGGTACTAGGCTATCGGCCCAAGAGCCTACGTAAGCCTAGCCAGCAAGGTTCCATAGTTTACGCCACCCAAGAAAGTTATTTTCCTGTGCTACTGTCCAGCAGAGAGACAGAAGTGATCCCTGGGGTGTATTTTCTATTTCCCATCCACTCATCAAGATTTTTCTTGAAGAGTGCTAATGAAGAACTTTGCTTGACATAGATGGGTAGCTTGTTCCAGAGTATAGGAAGTCTCTGAGACAGGAATCTATCCCTCCAGCATGTCCTGTTTATTGTGGCGACAAGGTTTAGGTCCCTAGAGCGTGTAGGTCGGAGGGATTAGGATTTCTTAGGTGCAGCATGTCCAACAGCTCTGGGTTTGACATAGCTTTATATGTTAGCAGAGATCACCTCGGAGTAGGCGATATGCTACGGAGTAAAGCTGGAGTTTTTTGAGGCGGTCAGTGTAGGGCATTTGTTTGAGGCCAGTAATCCTCTTTTGAGGTACTTCTGTGGCCTCTACAGCTGCTGCAGATGTCTTGTAAGGTACATTCCAAACGAGTAGAGGGGAACAATGACCTCTTTTTTCCTGGATGAGAACCCTTTTATGATGAGGTGTGCCATGTAGAAGGACTTCCTGACTACTGTGGCAATGTGATTATCAAAGGAGAGACTACTGTCCACCTGGGTCCCAAGGTCTCATCACGCATTCGGTGTTAAGTAGATTGCCGCCTATGTGGTAGTTCATGGGTACAGAGTTTGTACCAAAGGGGATGACACTGCACTTTTTGGCATTGAGCTTGAGGCCATGGCTCTGACATCAGGCATCTGTCTCAGTGAAGCCCTTCTGTAGGATGACCACATCATTTGGGGACTTGACTATGGCTCCTAGTTTGCAGTCATCTGCGAACGTCGTTAGCCAGAGGCCTTCTGTGTTAGCCTGTAATTCAGAGAAGTAGATACCAAACAGGAGAGGTCCCAGGAAGGAACCCTGCGGTACTCCACTTGTCACTGTTTTGAGGTCAGATTTGGAATCTGCAACTTTTACAGTGTGGGTTCTGTCAGTGAGCCAGTTAGCAACCCATCTTGTGGCGTAGGGATTAATACCTAGTTTAGTGAGTTTAGTGATAATTCCAGAATGGGGGATGGTGTTGAAAGCCTTGGCGAGGTCAAGATAGGCTGTGTGAATCACCTTACCCTCATCCACGGTTTTCGTGACTGCCTCAAAGAAGTCGGTCAGGTTCAGGAGGCATGATCTGCCTTTCACAAACCCGAACTGGGTGGGATCCAGAGTTTTGAGGTTACCAATGTCTATGTTTAGGAGTTCCATGATGATACGTTCCATGGCCTTGCAGACCAGGCTCATCAGGCTAACAGGTCGATAGTTCCCGGGATCAGTGGTGGCTCCCCCTTTCTTTGTTTGGGAAAAGACAATTTCCCTTGTCTGCAGTGTAAATTAATAACAGTGACTTATACTTTCACCTGTAGAAAAACGGGGAAAATATATTTTAATGTACATATAATATGATCAGTAAACCTTCGCATCTACTCCAGCCCACAATCACATTATATTGCTTATATCCAGCCTTTATTTGTTTTTTATTTTTTACAGAATAAACTTTGGAAACATTGCAGTCAAGAAAAAGTATTTTCTTACTTTTAATCACCAACGTAAACAGCAGTCACAGGTAAGACTCCACCCACAGTTTCACACCTAAAATAAAGCTGCATACTATACAGAAATACTTTCCAAAACATGCAGTTTTCTTAAGGAAAATCAACACATTTTATTAAGAACAAAATCTTTTTTTTGCTTTCACTTGTATCTTCAGTCCCATGAATGTCCTTAAAAGCAAATGGCAAAGTAGGGAAAAAAACCTTAGTCCTGACATCAAAATAGAATATTCAACAAACTTCCAGCATGTTTAGCCACTTTTTATAGCAGATGCACACTGTTCATGTCCATACTGCACCATGAGGAAATGTCACTTAATTATTCCAGTTTCCTTTTTTTCATTACTGCTAGTCTTCGCCTTGATCATCTCTATGACACAGCACAGGTCTCTGGTACAACTCCAAAGTACTCCTGATTTTTCTACTTAGTTCCTTATCTGTTGCACAATCATTTCAGTTGAAACAATGGAAAAGGTTTCACTGACAAGTTTACTCTCTCTCTCGGCTTTGTTAATGTCAGAAGAATAAGAAGCACAGCCTCATTCAGTTTCCTCTCTCACTCTTTGCTAGGTAAACTTTTTTATTTCCTCCCTAGCCTATTCTGCAGCCAAAAATGTTTGTGATCCTCCAGGAAAAAATGTTCTATAAATAACTGGATATAGCAACTTGAATCTCACACCTGCATCTCAACATCCCTTGCCTCCACAGGGAAAAAAATTTTCATAAACACTTGGGTATCCCAATTTTTAATTTTACTTTTATTTCCTTTCTGACACAACTTTGTCAAAAGCAGCTTTTTCTGCTGGCATGACTGCATTTTTACTAATACGAGTCTTGGATGTTTTCTAATGAACAAATTTGAAGCATACACATAGTATGTATATCGTTTGAATTAAATCCTGTTGTGTAATACCAGTCCATTTGTTTATCTGGAATACATTCGAAAGGCTGAAGTATAGTTTGGCTGAAATGTTGAATACTGACAAAAAAAAAAAAATGCTGATGCACAGAAATGCCAAATGCACAGGTGGCCGATGATCAGAACAATGAATAATGAATACCCCACTGAGCCATCATATCTGTTTAGTCAAGTGTGTGATAGTTTGCAAATGATTACAGTAAAACAGTAGAGGTATAACTCTCTGGATGAAGGATTCCTGTTGAGAATAAAGTCCACAGCTGCCTGTTAAGGGAAATGCCGTACCTAACAAGATGCCAAAATATTAACCAAACTTACGTGTCCTACGTTACTACTTCAGGTGTTGCTGCAATAGGTTTTGTGTGCTACTACACGTGTGTGTGTGTGTGTGTGTGTGTGTGTATACATACATACATATATATATATATATATATATATATACATACATACATGGCAAAATGAAAATTTACAACTCAGTATGACAGTAGTGGTGCCTGACAAGAATGTTGCACAAAGTTAATAGCCTTGCCTTTACTGATCAAATCATACATTTGCTTAACATTAGGCAGTATGGCAGTGCACAGCAGTGACAGTACTGGTCTAGGAAGGATACCGGAGATTTATCACTCAGTGCAGTCACAAAAAAGGATGCCCAGTTTAGAATGTAGATCAATATATTTACCACTGTGACAAAATGAGTACTGATAAAGCTGGCTAAGGCTTTCGACACAATCATACACTCAGGCCTTACCAATAAACTTAGCAAACTGAATGTGAACCCCTTCGTAAGATGGATTGCTAACTGGCTCACAAAACGGACACACACGGTCAAGGTGGGTGACTCTACATCAACCAGCAGACCTGTTATCAGAGGAGTGCCACAGGGGTCAGTGCTGGGTCCCCTACTGTTTGGTATATACTTCTCAGAAGTTCAGGTCAAAACTAAGGGGTTGTGGCTGACCAAGTTTGCAGACGACTGCAAACTGGGTGCAAACACTGAATACCCAGATGATGTCAATATATTCCAGGAGGGTGTTATGCAGACCAGTGACTGGCATCTTAGTCGCAGTCTCAAACTGAATGCAAAGAAATGCATAATCATTCCCTTCGGGCACAAACAATGTCCCTTCACACTATTAAATCAACAACAACAACGGAGTACCCACAAACTGGTAAGGAACTTGGGTTCACAAGTTGGCTAAGACCTTAACTTCGACCACCATGTGTCTACTGTCGTAAGGAAGGCTTTCTACATAACACACCTGATTAGTACAGACATTGCCTCAAGAGCAAAAGAGGTTATAACCCCTCTATACTCAGCACTAATCCAGCCTATAATTAAGTATAACACCCGGTTCGGCATGTACTGTACAAAGCAACTGCAGCAACTGGACAAACGTCAGAGGTTTCTAACAAAGAAGATCAAGGGACTCTAGCATGTTCCGTATACAGACTGACTAAAGTCCCTGTCACTGTACTCCGTATCATATAGACTTCTTAGGGGAGATTTATGGCTGGCTAGCAGAGCAATCTCAGACCCAAACCTAATCAACTTGCTGCATACCCATAAATCAAACAGAACTAGGGTGACTCGTGCCAAGAACCTAAATATGGCCTGCGTCTTAAATATGACATGCTGGAGGGACAGATGCATCTCCCAGCAACTGCAGAGTCTTTGGAATAGGCTACCTAGTCATGTAAAACAGAGCACCTCTATGACACTGTATAAAAGGAACCTGGACAAGTGGATGGGGCACCATAAATTCTCAATGGGAATAGCATCCACAACCTTCCTGGACATGGGCAGTCAATACTAAATGCAATCTTGGGTATTAACATTTCTGTGGTATTGCACATTGGGTTGAAATGACCTCTGGGTCAATAGCCTGGTAATCTCCTAAGATCCTAAGGGATACTCCATGTCAAGTGTAGGATGACATAATACTGTCCACTTCATTGGAAACAAGCACATTTACGCCATCCCAAAGAGCTATGTTTTAAGCTGTAAGCAATGGCCACAAAAATAAATTATTTGATGAGGGAGGGGAAGAGTTAACCAGTTTAACAAATTATGCTGAAGAGCTTCCCACAATATATGGATATTTTCTGCAGAGAACATTAACTGATAGTGGAACATCCTTAAGAGTGGCTGTGTTGTCCACTGAGCAAAACTTAGTAGGTATAACTTACTCTACCATCTGGCTCATGGATAATCCATTTCAATCTAAGGAACTTATGCTGTCAACTTTACAGCATACATGCTTTCATAAAGTGTGGTGCCTTCAGTAAATGTATTCCTCTTGTGTTGTGTACTGCCTGAGGTCTCCTAATTCTTTACAGTCTTACAACCTAATGCAGTAGAGACAATAAGAGACGCTGAGTGTAACAGGGTTAATTCCATCTCTAAAATATGTAATGTCAGACTTTGAGAAAGCCACAATCAAAACTACTGAGAGAAACACCAGAAGTGCCAATAGTCAGGGTGTTTCTTCCGTATTAAAGCACAACTTAGATATAAGAATGGGAAACTGAACATTTACCCCAGGACTGCCCCCTGCATTATTAATGAACACAGGCAGCTCCTAAATGCTTTATCCTAATGCATGAATCCCCTCAAATTATCTATGGTATTATCCCAGTTATTCTCATTAGGGATAATGTATAATTAATGGCCGTAGTGTGGGTAAGACCAATCTATAACCAAATGGGATAGATTATTTCAAGCATAAAACAGAAAACTGGCTAGGCTTAATAAAGCCCACAAGGACAGCTAGCCTCGTACTTACCTATGAATCTATATTGGCCAGAATATTTGGCGGAAGGTACAATAACTAGGTCTGGCTACATTATATGGCCAAAGCACACACTTTCAAATATGTGTTAAATAATTAATTTCTTTGTCATTTCTTCATGAAAAAGATTAGTTCTGTAAAATCTTACCATAACCACAGAAGTCCTCCTCTTCCATGTTGCAGTATTTTCACATGAGGGATCCTCCACCTCAGGTGACCCGAATGTCTAGCTCATATACAAAAGCTTAGTTTTGCTGCTGTAAGGTGCTTGGGACATCACATGCTGGGACCATAAACTATGGCCCATAAAAGTGACGTCTGCACGCACATACCCTCAGAAAGTACAGTTCTATACACTTACCATAAATGTAGATGTTTGAGTGTACTCACTGTTGCAGTCATCACATTTGGGTTATCCCTGCCAGGGTAACCCTCGGCCGGCCCGAATACCAGAGACTTAGTATTTCTGCATCAGTTGCTGTCGCCTGAGGACTGATGTCAGGTCATCAGTAGTATAAAGTAAGGCAGCCGATGCCATTACATCAGTTTTCTTGCCCTAACCTGTCAGGAGGCCCCAAGTAGGAGGCTAGGTTCTGGTGGAAGAACCTTACCAGTGGAAAATAAATACCAATATGTTCCTTGAAAGGAAAGGAGAACAACAAGTTAGAATGTTAATAAAAAGAGAAGAAAGGGGGAGGGAAACCAGGACTGTAACAGTGAATACACTCGAGCATTTAAATTTATGGTAAGTGTATACAACTGTGCTATGCTCATCATGTTTCACTGTTGTAGTCATCACATTTGGGTTGATTCCCAAAACTGAGGAAAAGGGTGGAGGCAGTCAAGGAAACTAGGGGCTGGATAGGATGCCCTGCAAGACTGCAGAGGCAAACCCTGCCCTGGATTTGAAGAGAGGCAGGTGATAAAGCTTGGTAAAAGTCTGAACAGATGTCCAGGTGACAGTCTCCAGGATGTACCTGGTGAGGACTCCTCTGAGGAAAGCTGCAGAGGTTGAGGCTGCTCTGGTGGAGTGCGTCCTGACCCCCTTGGGGGGAGGCTTTCCATGCTGTTTGTAGCAGAAATGGATGCAGTGTGCTATCCATTTGGAAATGGTTTGTTTGGAGATGGCTTTGCCTTCTGCCCCTGTAGCAAAGCTAACCAGCAATTGTTCAGACTTTCTGATGGATTTAGTCCTGTCTCCATAGAATCTGAGCTGTCTGTACACATCTAGAGAGTGAAAAATCCTTTTCCCCTTGTTCTGTGGATTAGGAAAAAGGGTGGGCAAATGAATGGACTGGTTGAGAGCCATGCTGGACACGACCTTGGGCATGAAGGATGGGTTAAGTTCTGAGGGATACCCTGTCTACATGGAAGATGATGAAGGGTTCCACAGCCATGAGTACTTGCAGCTCAAAGACTCTTCTGGGTGAAGTGATGGCCACAAGGAATGCTATCTTCCAGGAGAGAAATTTTAGCTCTGCAGAAGCAGCTGGTTCGAAAGGGGGACAGGTTAGCTTCTCCCATACAAATTTATGGTCCCAAGCTGGTGTTGGTGCCCTTCTGGGTGGCCTCAAGTTGCTACCCCCTCTTAGGAACCGTTTGATCAAAAGGTGTGAGGAAAAAAGGAGCTGCTCAGTGGGAAAATGAGCAGAAATAGCAAAGGCATGAATTTTTACAGAGGAGAAAGACAAGACACTGTGTGGTAGGTCAGCTAAGTAATCCAGGATGAGAGGGAGGGAGGGAGGGCTGTGCCGTATTCGCATTGGTTCCCTTAGCCTGGATCCAGGAACAGAACTTTTTCCATTTATCAGCATAAGACTTTCTGGTGCTAGTACGTCTGGCTTCATGGATAACATCCAGAACCTGTTTACTGAGGTTGGCAGATTGGTTCTGGGTTAGGGAATAAGCCAAGCTGCCAAACTGCGTGTCTGCAATAGGGGATGCATGAATTCCCCTTCCCTCTAGATCAGGAGGGTTGGGATCTGAGGAAGATGCCACGGAGGTAGCAGGGACAGGCTGTGCAGCAAGGGATACCAGTGCTGCTGGGGTCAGTCTGGAGCTATAAGAATGGTCCTTCTTTTTCCTCCCTTATTTTGAGCAGTACCCTGGGTATGAGAGCTAGAGGAGGAAAGGCATAGACTGATAGACTTGACCCAGGGAAAGGACAGGGCATCCAATTTCCAAGCCATGCAGTGAAGCTCCCTGATGCAGAATTTTCTGAGCTGATGGTTGGTGTGGGAGGCAAAGAAGTCGACTTTCAGGGTTCCCCATTTCTGAGTTATTAGGGTGAAGGTACTTCTTTTGAGTTGCCACTCATGTGGGTCCAGAAGATTTCTGCTTAATTGGTCTGCCAGAGAGTTTTGAGAGCCTGGTAGGAATTGTGCTAACAGGTGTAGCTGCATGGCAGAGGGTATGTGCCAAAGGGTCATGGACAGCCTGCATAGAGGATAGGAATGAGTCCCTCCCTGCTTGCTGATGTACCACATCACAGTGGTGTTGTCTGTTTTGATCAGGAGAGCCCCATGAGAGAGAAGGGGCTTGAAAGCTATCACTGCGTGCTGCACAGCCATCATCTCTTTTTGACTGATGTGCAGACGGATTTGCTGTGGGCTCCATTGGTCCTGTGTTTACCTGCCGGCCAGGTGTGCACCCCAAGCGTAGTCTGATGCGTCTGTGGTGAGGGTCTGGTCGGTGGGAGGGGGGGAGAAAGGCATCCCCTTGTGGGAGCATGCTGTTGCCCACCAAAAAAAATCATTTCTGAGGCAAGGAATTAGAGTTTCCAAGTCTTGAGAGTGCTGACACCAAAGGCTCTTTAGGTACCACTGAAGTTTTCTCACATTAAGTCTGGCATATGAAATAAGGAGTATGCAAGATGCCATGAACCCCAGAGCTTGCAGGATCTTCCTTGCAGATAGCTGGGGCCTGGTGGCTAGTTGAGAGAAGTAGGCTGTCAGGAAAGTTTGTTTCTCTGGAGTAAGGTATGCCATCCGGGATGCTGTGTCCAGACTTGCTCTCAGGAAGATTTTCCTTTGGGTGGGCACCTGTTTTGGATTTCTTTTCGTTGATTGTGTACCCTAGGGAGGTTAGTAGGGTCTTTACAAAGGCCAGGTGCTTGAGCAGCTTTTCCTGGCTGTCTGCCTGAATAAGGCAGTCGTCTAGGTATGGGTAAATCTGAATATTTCTTTGTCTGCAAAAGGCAATGGCCAGAGCCGGACATTTTGTGAAAACTCTGGCAGCAGTAGATAAGCCAAAGGGAAGCACAGAGAACTGAAAGTGTAGAGATCCTGCCCTGAAGCGGAGATATTTCCTGCATGATTCCCTGATAGAAATGTGGAGGTAAGCCTCTTTTAGATTCAGGGTGGCTAGCTAGCCAAGTGTCCTTGGAAAGCATTGTTAGCAGCTGTTGGAGGGTGAGCATTTTGAATTTTGCTATCACCAGGAAGGTGTTTAGACTGGATAGATCAAGGATGGAGTGCCAGGTGCCCTCTTTTCTGGGCACCAGGAAAAGTCTGGGGAAGAAACCTTGGCCTATCTGTTCTGTAGGAATGTGCTCTACTGCCCTCGTAGAGAGCAGGGAAAGGATTTGCATTCGAGACCTCTTCTGCCTTAGTGCCAAATAAGTTATCTTTGTGCAAGGGGGCATCCAAGAATTTACATTTGACATGGTCTGGCAGGGGCTGTTCCTTAAGCCATGCATGCCTTCAAATGAAAGATCCAGTGAATGCTGCCCTGTAAGAAGCTTCTAGGGTGTCAACACTACAGTGCAAGTTGTGTTTAGTTACTTGACTTGCAGAATGCATTAACTCTTGTAAATCTTTAAATTCTGCCCAAGCAGGAAAGGAAGACATTTTTTGTTTAAGAAGTTCCAAGGTATGTTGCTGAAATTTCAGCATATGGAACTGACAATTTAGTGCCCTGATAGCAAGTGTATCTGAGGTGTATACTTTTTTACCCCATCTGTCCAATGCTCGGGAATCCCTGTCTGAGGGAGTGGAATTCTTAGCAGAAGTTGCTTTAATCCCTTTTGGCCCTTGAGAAATGACTTCAGGGTCAGCTGTACGATTTTTAAAAAGATATTTGTGAGAGTTAGGGACTCTACAGTACCTGTCTGGATTTCTCTGAGCAGGAGGAAGGGCATCAGGAGTCAAACTGGATTCAAGGAAAACATCCTCCACAACATCCAGGACTGGGGGGATGGGCCAAGAGTCTGTGTTGTGGAAGATCTAGGAATTCCCGGAGTCTCTTTTTAGACTGAGGTAGTCCTGACTCCCCCACTGGAAATGCTCCCATAAAATATGCAGGGTTTCCACAAAGGAAAAATCTTCTGGGGAAGAGGCTAAAGGAAAAGAATCCTCTGCATCAGAATCCTCATAAGTGGAGATGGGTTGCATAAAGAAACTCGGTAGTTTTAGAAAGAACGGTAGTCACAAAAGAAGACATCGATATGTGTTGAGATTTGGTAGTGCGAAGGACTTCCTCAGAAGCCAGTGCTTGCTCAGCGGCTCTGGACCCATCCAAGGTAGAGACAACCACAGGATCTTTAGTCGAAGAGTTTTGCAGCATACCAGACTCCGAAAGGGTCTCAATAGAGGCCTGAGAATCAACAGAAGTGGGCATCAGAGGCTGCAAAAATGCCTCAATGAGTACTGGAGAACTGATGACTAGCTTAATGGAAGTGTCGTAGGTATATTTGGACCTGTGCAGTCTGTCTCTCTCTCTTTATCTTTACGTTTTTTTTTTTAGATCTGATGTCGGATGGCTTACAGAAGCCATATCGGAATTCGAGGACTGTAAGCGAAAATATCTGGCTACAATAAGGGCCAGATTATAGATAGTTCTGCCGTGGAACAAAGCACAGAAGCGACAACGAGGGACGTCATTGTCTGGGCCTAAACAAGTGACACAGTAAGAGTGGAAGTCTCAGTGTGGTATTTGCTTTCCACAGGTGAGACAATTATTAACTTTTTTATGACACCGGTTAGTGCAAGAAAAAAAGATCCCCAATGGGGTACTTAGCTTTAGAAGACTTCAACTTCAATTCGATAGATGAAAATTCAGGTAGAGGCCAACTGGCACTCATGCGAACTGCTTCTGCATCGGGCTCCACGGAAAGAAAGACTGATGTAATGGCATTGGCTGCATTACTTTATACTACTGACGACCGGATGTCGTTTGCAAAAATGACATCTTCTTTAGAAAAACTTTCCTTAAAAATTATTTCTTTGCAGTTAGAAGTGGCTTATATAGAAGAATGTGCAAGACTCTGCTGTGTACCTCGTGGCTTAAGATTATTTAAATTTCCAAACTCTGATCAACATGGGGACACTTTGTACCAGCAATTGACTGAACTTTTTAATGGTACTGGTGTAGCCCTGATGAAAATGTTGGTCAGCGATTATAAATGTAACATTACTAACTTAAAAACGACATGGAAACTCTGGACATGAAAGTTAGGAGGTCCAAATGTTTCCAGTGCTTTTCTACTTTATATGAAGGCATTTACATCAAAGTAGATAGGCAGAGAGCAACCATTATTATTAGGAAACAAAGAAAATTGAAGCGGGATCTGGCTGCTTATAAAGACAAGATTGCCTATCCTTTACCTAAACGTTTAACATCAGTACAAACTGTGAAACCAACTGGTGCATTTGATAGTACTAATGGTCTTACAGAGGCAGTTGCTTCTACTTCTGTTTCTAGTCAGTGTGATGCTGGCAATACGAATGTTATTAATTCTCCCAATGTTTTTACTGCTATGTCTAAAATGAATGGACCTTTTTTAGTGGACAAATCAGGGGTGTGGAGAACCCCGAAGTGGTTGAAAGAAGTTCAGGCCACACAAAAGAAGGAACAAGGGAAGAAAGGGAACAACAGGAACAAAAAGAGAATTTAAATTTTTGTATAGACATTTTAAATTTGTCTGATGTTAACTTAACAGATGACACCTATAAGGTGTTACAACGTGGCTTTACATTTATTCCTTCCAACAAAGTAAATTTGTTTGTGGATTTTAAGTTATATTTAAGAAAGTTGAATATGAAGTTCATTTTTGATGGTTTGTCTACTTCTGTTTTACCCAAAGAACAATGTAAATGTAGAAGTACTTATAATCCTGCCTTATGCTCTTCCTTACAAGTTTTTGGTACACTACGTGAACAGCATTTTAGGGACATTAGTAAATGGTCCCACAGTACTGATAATCTTACTCGGGGAGAGAGGAAAGCATTAATTGACTTGGCTAATAACAAGGATCTGTGAGTAATGCAGGCAGATAAGGGTGGGGCCCTAGTCATTATGCATACTGTGGACTATGAATATGCTATGCTGCAACTTTTGAGTGACCATGGAAACTACAAACAGGTCAATATAAATTAAGTTTTATTGTGTTTCAAGTATATTGACACTATTACTTGATTTGTTTCGTCAAGGTAATACTGGACACTAAGTATAAATGTTCTTACAGGTTGAACATCCAAAGTTAGCAGTTCTTTTTGGCATTCCTAAAGTACACAAATGCAGAAGCGCACCCCCCCACC